>NC_045970.1:2837789-2903549 GCF_010909765.2 Amblyraja radiata
TACCATACACCCACTGTGTGAAAAAGTTGCCCCTCAGGTTCCTATTCAATTTTTCCCACCCCCTCGTCTCTCTCCTTAAACCCTTGTCCTCTGGTCCTCGATTCCCCTACTCTGGGCAAGAGACTCTATGCGTCTACCCGATCTATTCCTCTGGTGATTTTGTACACCTTTATAAGGTCACCCCTCATCCTCCTGTGCTCCAAGGAATAGAGTCCCAGCCTGCCACAACCTCTCCCTGTGGCTCAAGCCCCTCGAATCCCAGCAACATCCTCGTAAATCTTCTCCGCGCCCTTTCCAAGCTGGACGACATCTTTCCTGTAACACGGTGCCCAGAACTGAACACAATACTCTAAATGCAGCCTCACCAACATCTTGTACAACTGCAACGTGACCTCCCAACTTCTAAACTCAATACAGAGAGAGAGACAGAGAGAGACGGAGACGGACAGTCAGAGGCAAAGACAGAGAGAGAGAGACACACACAGAGAGAGTGGCAGAGAGAGGGACAGAGAGAGAGACACACACAGAGACGGGGACAGGGAGAGTGGCAGAGAGGGACAGAGAGAGTGGCAGAGAGAGGGACAGAGAGAGTGACACACACAGAGACAGGGACAGAGAGAGTGACAGAGGGACAGAGAGAGAGACACGCACAGAGACAGGGACAGAGAGAGTGGCAGAGAGAGACACACACACAGAGACAGGGACAGAGAGAGTGGCAGAGAGGGACAGAGAGACAGACACACACAGAGACAGGGACAGAGAGAGTGGCAGAGAGAGGGACAGAGAGAGACACACACAGAGACAGGGACAGAGAGAGTGGCAGAGAGGGACAGAGAGAGACACACACAGAGACGGACAGAGAGAGTGGCAGAGAGAGAGGGACTGAGAGAGACACACACAGAGACAGGGACAGAGAGTGGCAGAGAGAGGGACAGAGAGAGACACACAGAGACAGGGACAGAGAGAGTGGCAGAGAGGGACAGAGAGAGACACACACAGAGACGGACAGAGAGAGTGGCAGAGAGAGGGACAGAGAGAGAGGGACTGAGAGAGACACACACAGGGACAGGGACAGAGAGAGTGGTAGAGAGGGACAGAGAGAGTGGCAGATAGAGGGACAGAGAGAGAGAGAGAGAGAGAGACAGACATGCAGAGAGAGAAACAGAGAGAGAGAGACAGATGCAGAGAGAGAGAGGGAGAGAGATAGAGAAACAGAGAGAGGGAGACTTAGAGACAGAGAGGGAGAGAGAGACAGAGAGAGAGAGACAGAGAGAGGGACAGAGAGAGAGACAGAGAGAGATAGATAGAGAGGGGGAGACAGAGAGGGGGAGACCGAGGGAGAGACAGATGGAGAGAGGGAGAGATAGAAAGTGGGAGAGAGACAGAGAGAGAGACACACACAGAGAGAGACCGAGAGAGACACACAGAGACAGAGAGACAAAGAGAGAGTGAGACAGACACACAGAGAGCGAGACAGAGACACAGAGAGAGAGACAGACACAGAGAGGGAGGGTCAGAGAGGGAGAGAGAGATAGAGAGAGAGAGAGAGAGAGCGAGAGGGAGAGACAGAGAGATAAAGAGAGAGAGAGAGACATGGAGAGAGAGGGAGAGGCAGAGAGAAAGACAGATTGAGAGAGACAGAGAGAGAGAGAGAGAGAGAGACAGAGAGAGAGACAGACAGGGAGAGATAGAAAGAGGGAGAGACAGAGAGAGAGAGAAACAGAGAGAGAGAGAGAGAGAGAGAGAGAGAGAGAGAGAGGGACAGACAGAGAGAGAGAGGGACAGACAGAGAGAGAGAGACAGAGAGACAAAGAGAGAGACAGAGACACAGAGAGAGGGAGATAAAGAGAGACAGGGAGCGAGGCAGAGAGAAAGACAGAGAGAAAGAGAGAGAGGGACAGAGACAGAGAGGGACAGAGACAAAGATATACAGAAGCAGAGACAGACTGAGAGAGACAGAGCACTAAATTTTTTGAATCACCTTAAATCCAGCCCCCCAGATACCCTCCAGTGTAAAGCCCTTCAAACACAAGAGGGGAGCCCAGAAAAGAGTTCCCTGTGTCAGTTGGTACTGAGACTAACTACCCCTATTCAGTTAAACCCTGACTGGCCCCAGATCAATACTGACCCCCAATCACCAGTTAGAGTGAACCAAATTATCAAACACTGTAAAGAAACGTATTTGGAACATTGGGATAAAGAATCCAAAAGCCAAAGCAGATTAGAATGTTACCGTGCCCTAAAAAGAGATTATAAATTGGCAGACTATCTCTCAACTGTTAGAGACATAAAGCAGAGACAGACCCTCACCAAATACAGACTAAGTGACCAATATTTGGCAGTTGAAAAAGGAAGACAGAAGAGATTCTGGCAACCAAGAGAAATCAGAATATGTGGCCACCGTTTGACAGATGAGGTTGAAACAGAGGCGCACTTCCTCCTAAAATGCAAAAAAATTGACAAAACAAGGAAAGCATACTTTGACAAACTCAGTGGCAACCCTTGATTTTAAAGAACTAGATGATACATCAAAACTAAGAATAATCCTTGGCGAAGGAAATACGGCACATCTTGGTGCACAATACGTAACAGCATGCCATAACCTGAGAGACGGTGAATGACCAACATGCACACATGTACGCACACACTAATCGACATTAACTAACACTAAGAAATTAATATTGAATTGCTAAACTTGCTATTGCGTTGTACTGCTTACAGCTGCAAGAACGTGTAGCAATCAATAAAGGGCTATAGGCATATTGCGAGTTTATGTACAGGGACATATCTATCCATGCACTGTATACTTGTATTTATACTTATGCATTTTAAACATGTATGTCATGTTTTATACTTTGGCAATATAACAATGTTTTTTTTATCATGCCAATAACGTTTTTAAATTGAAATTGAGACAGAGAGAGAGAGGACAGACAGATAGAGAGAGAGAGAGATGGAAAGAGACAGACAGACAGACAGAGACACGGAGAGGGAGATAGAGAGAGGGAGACAGAGAGAGAGACAGGGAGGGAGGGACAGAAATGGAGAGAGACAGAGACAGAGACAGGTAGACGTTGGAGAGGTCGCCGAGGGAGAAGCGGAACCCAAATCTGCAACGTTCCAAATTCCACTCGCACTTCAAAAACAAGTGGGCTTGAGGAAGCCGCTGATTGGTGGAAGCTGACAAGAGGGAGCAGCTGATTGGGAGACAGATCCCTGCTGATTGTATTGTAGCAGTTTGTTTTGTAATGTATCCAGGGTAAGAGGGGAGTATGAGGGCCAGCGCAGTTTACTGTTCTGGATGTGGGAGATCAAGGAATCTGATAGCCTTCCAGACGTCCACATCTGTGCCAGGTGCGTCGAGATGGGGCTCCTATGGGACCGTATTAGGAACCTGGAGCAGCAACTCGATGACCTCCGTCTGGTCAGGGAGAGCGAGGAAGTCATTGAGAGGAGTTACAGAGAAGTGGTCACTCCAAGACCACAGGAGGCAGGCAAGTGGGTCACGGTTAGTAGGGACAAGGGGCACAGGCAGGGACTAGAGAGTACCCCGGTGGCTGTACACCTTGACAATAAGTACTCCTGTTTGAGTACTGTTGAGGGGTACAGCCTACCTGGGGGTAGCAACAGTGGCCGGGCCTCTGGTACAGAGACCGGTCCTGTTGCTCAGAAGGGTAAGGAAGAGGAGGGCATTAGTAATAGGGGACTCTATAGTTAGGGGGTCAGACAGGCGATTCTGTGGATGCAGTCGGGAGACCCGGATGGTAGTTTGCCTCCCTGGTGCCAGGGTCTGGGATGTGTCTGAACGTGTCCAAGATATCCTGAAATGGGAGGGAGAGGAGCCCGAGGTCGTGGTGTATATAGGTACCAATGACATAGGTAGAAAAAGAGAAGAGGTCCTGAAAGGAGAATTTAGGGTGTTAGGAGGGGAGTTAAAGAGAAGGACCGCAAAGGTAACATTCTCGGGAATACTGCCTGTGCCACGCGACAGTGAGAGTAGGAATGGAGTGAGGTGGAGGATAAATGCGTGGCTGAAGGACTGGTGCAGAAGGCAGGGATTCAAATTTCTGGATCATTGGGACCTCTTTTGTGGAAGGTGCGACCTGTACAAAAGGGATGGGTTGCACTTGAACCCGAGGGGGACCAATATCCTGGCGGGGAGATTTGCAAAGGCTACTGGGGAGACTTTAAACTAGAACGGTTGGGGGGAGTGACTCAAATAGAGAAAGCTAGTAGACAGTGTGTGAGGCAGGAGGCAGAGAAGGAAAGCACTCAGACCCAACATGTAGGGGGGAAAGAAGAAAACAATAATATACAGATAATAAGACGTGGTGGGGTTCTTAAATGGGTGAGCAGAGAGACAGAGGGGTGTAAAATGGGGGTAGAAGCAATAGGTAGCAAGATGAAAAGTAAAAGTGGCAGGCAGACAAATCCAGGGCAAAAATCAAAAAGGGCCACTTTTCAACATAATTTAAAAGGGATAAGAGCGTTGTAAAAAAATAAGCCTGAAGGCTTTGTGTCTCAATGCAAGGAGCATTTGTAATAAGGTGGATAAGTTGAATGTGCAGATAGCTATTAATGATTATTATATAGTTGGAATCACGGAGACATGGCTCCAGGGTGACCAAGGCTGGGAGCTGAACATCCAGGGATATTCAATATTCAGGAGGGATAGACAGAAAGGAAAAGGAGGTGGGGTAGCGTTGCTGGTTAGCGAGGAGATTAACGCAATAGAAAGGAAGGACATTAGCTTGGAGGATGTTGGAACGGTATGGGTAGAGCTGCGAAACACTAAGGGGCAGAAAACGCTAGTGGGTGTTGTGTACAGGCCACCGAACAGTAGTAGTGAAGTTGGGGATGGCATCAAACAGCAAATTAGAAATACGTGCAACAAAGGTAAAACAGTTATAATGGGTGACTTAAATCTACATAGATTGGGTGAATCAAATTGGCAGGGGTGCTGAGGAAGTGGATTTCTTTGAATGTATGCGGGATAGTTTTCTAAACCAACATGTAGAGGAACCAACGAGAGAGCAGGCTATTCTAGACTGGGTATTGAGTAATGAGGAAGGGTTAGTTAGCAGTCTTGTTGTGCATGCCCCCTTGGGCAAGAGTGACCATAATATGGTTGAGTTCTTCATTAGGATGGAGAGTGACATTGTTAAATCAGAAACAATGGTTCTGAACTTAAAGAAAGGTAACTTTGAGGGTATGAGATGTGAATTGGCCAAGATTGACTGGCAATTAATTCTAAAAGGGTTGACGATGGATATGCAATGGAAGGCATTTATAGACTGCATGGATGAACTACAAAAATTGTTCATCCCAGTTTGGCAAAAGAATAAATCAGGGAAAGTAGTACATCCGTGGATAACAAGGGACAACAGGGATAGTATCAAAGCAAAAGATGAAGCGTACAAATTAGCCAGAAAAAGCAGCATATCAGAGGACTGGGAGAAATTCAGAGACCAACAGAGGAGGATAAAAGGCTTAATTAGGAAAGGGAACTGGCAAGGACCATAAAAACTGACTGCAAAAGTTTTTATAGATATGTGAAGAGAAAGAGATTAGTTAAAACAAATGTAGGTCCTTTGCAGTCAGAAACGGGTGAATTGATCATGGGAACAAGGATATGGTGGACCAATTGAATAACTACTTTGGTTCCGTCTTCACTAAGGAAGACATAAATAATCTGCCAGAAATAGGGGACAAAAGGAGATGGAGGAACTGAGTGAAATCCAGGTTAGTCGGGAAGTGGTGTTGAGTAAATTGAATGGATTAAAGGCCGATAAATCCCCAGGGCCCAATCCCCTGCATCCCAGAGTATTTAATGAAGTAGCTCCAGAAATAGTGGATACATTAGTGATAATTTTTCAAAACTCTTTAGATTCTGGAGTAGTTCCCGAGGATTGGAAGGTAGCTAACGTAACCCCACTTTTTAAGAAGGGAGGGAGAGAGAAAATGGGGAATTACAGACCAGTTAGTCTAACAACGGTAACCATATAACCATATAACAATTACAGCACGGAAACAGGCCATCTCGGCCCTACAAGTCCGTGCCGAACAATTTTTTTCCCTTAGTCCCACCTGCCTGCACTCATACCATAACCCTCCATTCCCTTCTCATCCATATGCCTATCCAATTTATTCTTAAATGATACCAACGAACCTGCCGCCACCACTTCCACTGGAAGCTCATTCCACACCGCTACCACTCTCTGAGTAAAGACGTTCCCCCTCATGTTACCCCTAAACTTCTGTCCCTTAATTCTGAAGTCATGTCCTCTTGTTTGAATCTTCCCTATTCTCAAAGGGAAAAGCTTGATCACATCAACTCTGTCTATCCCTCTCATCATTTTAAAGACCTCTATCAAGTCCCCCCTTAACCTTCTGCGCTCCAGAGAATAAAGACATAACTTATTCAACCTATCTCTGTAACTTAGTTGTTGAAACCCAGGCAACATTCTAGTAAATCTCCTCTGTACTCTCTCTATTTTGTTGACATCCTTCCTATAATTGGGCGACCAAAATTGTACACCATACTCCAGATTTGGTCTCACCAATGCCTTGTACAATTTTAACATTACATCCCAGCTTCTATACTCAATGCTCTGATTTATAAAGGCTAGCATCCCAAAAGCTTTCTTTACCACCCTATCTATATGAGATTCCACCTTCAAGGAACTATGCACGGTTATTCCCAGATCCCTCTGTTCAACTGTATTCTTCAATTCCCTACCATTTATCATGTACGTCCTATTTTGATTTGTCCTGCCAAGGTGTAACACCTCACATTTATCAGCATTAAACTCCATCTGCCATCTTTCAGCCCATTTTTCCAAATGGCCTAAATCACTGTAGACTTTGGAAATCCTCTTCATTATCCACAACACACCCTATCTTGGTATCATCTGCATACTTACTAATCCAATTTACCACCCCTTCATCCAGATCATTGATGTACATGACAAACAACAAAGGACCCAACACAGATCCCTGAGGCACCCCACTAGTCACCTGCCTCCAACCCGACAAACAGCCATCCACCATTACCCTCTGGCTTCTCCCATTCAGCCACTGCTGAATCCATCTTGCTATTCCTGCATTTATACCCAACAGTTTAACCTTCTTAACCAACCTTCCATGAGGAACCTTGTCAAAGGCCTTACTAAATTCCATATAGACAACATCCACTGCTTTACCCTCGTCAATTTCCCTAGTAGCCTCTTCAAAAAATTCAAGAAGATTAGTCAAACATGACCTTCCAGGCACAAATCCATGTTGACTGTTCCTAATCAGACCCTGTTTGTCCAGATGCTTATATATATTATCTCTAAGTATCTTTTCCATTAATTTGCCCACCACTGAAGTCAAACTAACAGGTCTATAATTGCTAGGTTTACTCTTAGAACCCTTTTAAAACAATGGAACAACATGCGCAGTACGCCAATCCTCGGGGACTATTCCCGTTTCTAATGAAATTTGAAATATTTCTGTCATAGCCCCGGCTATTTCTACACTAACTTCCCTCAATGTCCTAGGGAATATCCTGTCAGGACCTGGAGACTTATCCATTTTTATATTTTTCAAAAATGTCAGTACTTCTTTTACTTTGAAACTCATAGTATCCATAACTACTCTACTCGTTTCCCTTACCTCACATAATTCAATATCCTTCTCCTTGGTGAATACCGAGGAAAAGAAATTGTTCAATATCTCCCCCATCTCTTTTGGCTCTGCAGATAGCTGCCCACTCTGTTTCTCCAATGGACCAATTTTATCCCTCGTTATCCTTTTGCTATTAATATAGCTGTAGAAACCCTTTGGATTTACTTTCACCTTACTTGCCAAAGCAACCTCATATCTTCTTTTAGCTTTTCTAACTTCTTTCTTAAGATTCTTTTTACATTCCTTATACTCCACAAGCACCTCATTTACTTCATGCTGCCTATAATTATTGTAGATCTCCCTCTTTTTCCGAACAAGATGTCCAATTTCCCTTGAAAACCAGGGCTCTTTCCAATTTTTACTGTTTCCTTTCAACCGAACAGGAACATAAAGATTCTGTACTCTTAAAATTTCCCCTTTAAATGTCCACCATTTCTCTTCTACATCTTTCCCATAAAATAAAATGTCCCAGTCCACTCCTTTTAAATCATCTCGCATCTCATCAAAGTTAGCCTTTCTCCAATCAAAAATCTCAACCCTAGGTCCAGTTCTGACCTTCTCCATAATTATATTGAAACTAATGGTATTGTGATCACTGGACCCGAAGTGCTCCCCAACGCATACCTCCGCCACCTGTCCCGTCTCATTTCCTAACAGGAGGTCCAGCACTGCCCCTCCTCTAGTAGGTACCTCTATGTATTGCTGCAAAAAACTATCCTGCACACATTTTACAAACTCCAAACCATCCTGCCCATTCACAGAATGTGTTTCCCAGTCTATGTGTGGAAAGTTGAAATCTCCCACAATCACTACCTTGTGCTTACTACTAATATCTGCTATCTCCTTACATATTTGCTCTTCCAATACTCGTTCCCCATTTGGCGGTCTATAATACACCCCTATAAGTGTTGCTACACATTTCCCACTTCTCAGTTCCACCCAAATAGCCTCCCTAGATGAGCCCTCCAATCTATCCTGCCAAAGCACTGCTGTAATATCTTTCCTGACTAGCAATGCAACACCTCCACCTCTTGCCCCTCCAATTCTATCACACCTGAAGCAACGAAATCCTGGAATATTTAGTTTCCAATCACAGCCCTCCTGCAACCATGTTTATCTGATAGCCACAACATCATACTTCCAGGTGTCTATCCAGACTCTAAGCTCATCCACCTTTCTTACAATGCTCCTAGCATTAAAATATGCACATTTAAGAAACCCCCCCGTCTCTTCTTCTCTGTTTATTTCTTTCTCCTCTTGTGTCCGAGTGCTTCCCTTTTCTGCTTCCTGCCTCCCATTCTGTCTACGAGCTTTCTCTATTCGAGTCCCTCGCCCCAACCATTCTAGTTTAAAGTCTCCCCAGTGGTAGTGGAGAAACTGCTAGAGTCAGTTATTAAAGATGGGATAGCAGCACATTTGGAAAGTGGTGAAATCATTGGACAAAATCAGCATGGATTTACGAAAGGTAAATCATGTCTGACGAATCTTATAGAATTTTTCGAGGATGTAACTAGCAGAGTGGATAGGGGAGAACCAGTGGATGTGGTGTATCTGGACTTCCAGAAGGCTTTCGACAAGGTCCCACATAAGAGATTAGTATACAAACTTAAAGCACATGGTATTGGGGGTTCAGTATTGATGTGGATAGAGAACTGACTGGCAAACAGGAAGCAAAGAGTAGGAGTAGACGGGTCCTTTTCACAATGGCAGGCAGTGACTAGTGGGGTGCTGCAAGGCTCAGTGCTGGGACCCCAGCTATTTACAATATATATTAATGATCAGGATGAGGGAATTGAAGGCAACATCTCCAAGTTTGCGGATGATACTAAGCTGGGGGGCAGTGTTAGCTGTGAGGAGGATGCTAGGAGACTGCAAGGTGACGGATAGGCTGGGTGAGTGGGCAAATGTTTGGCAGATGCAGTATAATGTGGATAAATGTGAGGTTATCCACTTTGGTGGCAAAAACAGGAAAATATACTATTATCTGAATGGTGGCTGATTAGGAAAAGGGGAGATGCAACGAGACCTGGGTGTCATGGTACACCAGTCATTGAAAGTAGGAATGCAGGTGCAGCAGGCAGTGATGAAAGCAAATGGTATGTTAGCATTCATAGTAAAATGATTTGAGTATAGGAGCTGCGAGGTTCTACTGCAGTTGTACAGGGTCTTGGTGAGACCACACCTGGAGTATTGCGTACAATTTTGGTCTCCAAATCTGAGGAAGGACATTATTGCCATAGAGGGAGTGCAGAGAAGGTTCACCAGACTGATTGCTGGGATGGCAGGACTTTCATATGAAGAAAGATTGGATAGACTCGGCTTGTACACGCTGGAATTCAGAAGATTGAGGGGGATTCTTATAGAAACTTACAAAATTCTTAAGGGGTTGGACAGGCTAGATGCAGGAAGAATATTCCCGATGTTGGGGAAGTCCAGAACTAGGGGTCACAGTTTAAGGATAAGAGGGAAGTCTTTTAGGACCAAGATGAGAAAATCATTTTTTACACAGAGAGTGGTGAATCTGTGGAATTCTCTGCCACAGAAGGTAGTTGAGGCCAGTTCATTGGCTATATTTAAGAGGGAGTTAGATGTGGCCCTTGTGGCTAAAGGGATCAGGGGGTATGGAGAGAAGGCAGGGATGGGATACTGAGTTGGATGATCAGCCATGATCATATCGAATGGCGGTGCAGGCTCGAAGGGCCGAATGGCCTACTCCTGCACCTATTTTCTATGTTTCTATGAAAAGAGTGGTCCCTTTCCCACCCCAACCAACACTTCACACCCTATTACTCATTTTTAACCAGTACCTGCAAAGATGCACTGTCCCTGCCTGCTTCAAAGTCTCCACTATTGTCCCTGTACCCAAAAAGGTAAGGATTGCTGCTCTTAATGACTACAGACTTGTCGCACTGACCTCTGTAGTCATGGAGACCGTTGAAAGGCTTGTGCTGGCCAAGCTGAAAAATATCACAATCCCTCTGCTGGACCCTCTGCATTTTGTATATTGGGCTAATAGAACAGTGGATGATGCAGTCAATCTGGGCCTACACTTCATCCTCCAGGGGATGACAGGGGACCTATGCAAGGATTTTGTTTGTTTATTTTAGCTCTGCATTCAACACCATTGTGCCAGAGCTACTATGCTCCAAACTTTCTGAGTTAACTGTGCCTGAACCCCTCTGGATCACCAGCTTTGTGACTGACAGGAAGCAGCATGTGAGACGGGAAAGCATATCTCGGACCCGCAAAAGCTCAGCATAGGAGCACCGCAAAATGCGTACTCTCCCCTCTCCTCTACTCTCGCCACATCAATGACTGCACCTCAACAGACACCTCTGTCAAGTTTCTCAAGTTTGCGGACGACACAACCCTGATTGGACTGATCCAGGATAGGGATCTCTGTATTCTTTTCAATTTGACATCTTTCCTATAACATGGTGCCCAGAACTGAACACAATATTCTAAATGCGGTCTCACCAACGTCTTATACAACTGCAACATGACCTCACAACTTCTATACTCAATACTCTGACTGATGAAGGCCAAAGTGCCAAAATACGTTTTGACCACCTGATATACCTGCGACACGACCTTCAAGGAACCATGCAACCATCAGCCATTCCTCTGCCCTCCTGGCTAATTGATCCAGATCCTGCTGTAATCTTTCACAACCATCTTCACTATCTGCAAAACCACTCACATCTGTATCATCAGCAAATTTGATAATCATGCACTGTTCTGTGACGTTTCACAGAGTGCTGGAGTAATTCAGCGGGTCAGGTTGAGTATGGAGATTGGGAGGTCATGTTGCAGTTGCATAAGAAGGTGATGAGGCCACATTCAGAGCATTGTATTCAGTTCTGGGCACCATGTTATAGGAAATATGTCATCAAACTGGAAAGGGTACAGTGAAGATTTACGAGGATGTTGCCAGCACTAGAGGGCCAGAGCTATAGGGAGAGGTTGAGTAGGCTGGGACTCTATTTCATGGAGCACAGGAGGATGAGGGATGATCTAATAGAGGTGTATAAAATCATGATTTGAATAGATATGGTTGAGTCTTTTGCCCAGAGTAATTGAATCGAGGAACAGAGGACATAAGTTTAAGGTGAACGGCAAAAGATTTAATAGGAATCTGAGGGGGGTATGTTTTTTACACAAAGGGTGGTAGGTGTATGGAACAAGCTGCCAGAGGAGGTAGTTGAGGCGGGGACTATCGCAACATTTAAGAAACAGTTAGACAGGTACATGGATAGGACAGGTTCGGAGTGATATGGATCAAACGTGGGCAGGTGGGACTAGTGCAGATGGAACATGCAGGGCCGAAGGGCCTGTTTCCACACTGTATCACTATGACTCTATCTATCTTTCCCTCTCAAACACATTCTCCTGCCTTCTCCTCATTACCTCTGACACCCGTATCAATCAAGAATCTATCAATCTCCTCCTGAAAAATGTCCATTGACTTGACCTCCACAGCTGTCTGTGGCAATGAATTCCACAGTTCCCCACCCTCTGACTTAAGAAATTCCTGCTCATCTCCTTCCTAAAGGAATGTCTTTAATTCCGAGGCTGTGGCCACTGGTCCTATAGTGGAAACATCCTCTCCACATCCACTCCATCCAGGTTTTTACCAGGCTAGGACAGACTGCACAGCTTCACACCATGTCCCTAAGCTTGTGTCCTGTCCTGCATCACCCAAGGCAGCAGAGACATTATAGGAGAAGGCAAGCACCGTAACACATAACATCGGCCGATGGAAGGGAGCGAGAATACCAGCTAAGTGACCGATATAGACACTCGACTGTCCTCGGTTCCCTTCTCTGAACAACAGAATTACATCGCATTATATAGTGTTTCTTTGTCACATTAGCACATTGCACAGACATTAGTCATGGTCAGAGGTACAGGAAAAGGCATCACATCAAAGGCCTTTTGTTTACAGGTTATGATATACTAAAAACATCGGCCATTTGTTTTAGGTCATTTTATCTTCAAGGAGATCACCCTAGCTCTGTTGCTGTTTCTTCTCTGTCACTTGGTCCTTCATAAACATAGGCCATTTGTTTTAGGTCATTTTATCTTCAAAGAGATCACCCTAGCTCTGTTGCTGTTTCTTCTCTGTCACTTGGTCCTTCATAAACATAGGCCATTTGGTTTATGGCATCTTATCTTTCCACTTCCCTGGATCCTCTCTCATCACTTTGCCCCTCCTAAACATTGGTCATTTGGTTTATGGCATCTTACTTCAAAGATGTGACTAGCTGTTTCTCTCTTCCTTTATTGCCTCCTCCCCCATAAACATTGGTCATTTGGTTCATAGCATCTTACTTCAAAGATGTGACTAGCTGTTTCTCTCTTCCTTTATTGCCTCCTCCCCCATAAACATTGGTCATTTGGTTCATAGCATCTTACTTCAAAGATGTGACTAGCTGTTTCTTTCTCTGTCGCTTCCTCACTTGGGAGACAATGTTATGGTACTTATTATCCCACACACTGCAACCTGAGGCAAGCCTAATTTGACACTAAATATGAGCTGTAAGCTAGCCCAGAAACCCATTTTAATTTCTTCTTATTTTTATAACTTTATTCGGCTTCATCATTCCATCCTTTTATCAAAATTTTGATAACTACAGTCCTTGCCGAATACATACAAAAGACCATAAGCATCGCATTAGACAAATTACGAGTACAACTAGTAATACAGTCAATCCATAGTGGACAATCATTCCCCAAGTCCCTCCAAACATATTAAATGGCCACCAACCTCCCCCGGAGCTATAACCATGTAATTCAGCTCCTACCTTCCTTATTTTAGCTATTTCCATTCTGATATGGGCAGCCAAGTTGGTAATGTTGGAGGAAGCATCGGGAATAAAAGTGCAACATTCTCGATCTATTATTGCACATGTCCCTCCCTTTTCTGCCAGGATAAAATCTAAGGCCATTCTATTTTGTAATACTACGGTCCTAATAGCTACCATTTCAGCTGTTACCCCTTCTACCTCCTCCTGGGTTGCACTTAAGGAGATGGCAGTGGCATTAGCAAGTGTCTCTAAAGCGGAGGCCATTGTAATTAGTTCCCGTGACACTATTATACTACCAAAGGACGGGAAGAGTATCATAAAAAATTGCTCAGCCTTTGTTAGGCTTCGCTTGGAAATCCCTGTGTGCTGGTGCAACTGGCTCATGCTTCTCATACGTGGGACCACATATGCAACATAACAACACCCTGTCCAGTGATGGGGTCCTTTTAGTCGTTCCCAAGCTGCCTCGTCAGCCGGTGGCATTCCTGGTAACCATGGGTAGGCCCAGGATCCACATACAAAATATGTACCATTAACTGGTCGGGGTGGGCCGATAATGGTGGCTGCCTGAGTTGACATACAAGTACTGTTTCCCAAGAATACACCTGTGCCTTGGTGGTGGCAAAAACAGGTAGTATTAACTGGCCTGTGCGGATCTTTTACTATCTGTAGTCGGGGTATATCTGCTGCATTTGTCACGTTCAATTTCCAATCTCCTTTGAAGGGAGGGGTGTACCATCCTTCAAAATCATTGTATGTCGGGCCTCCATAGGTGATGTTTATTGTTTCGTTTTTGGTATTTGTTATCCGTATGATTTTTAGGCATGACGATTTTTTAGCAGAGTTACTAAAGCACCTCATCGCTAGTCTCTCGGTAAGGTTTAATGGAATGGGGACCAGGGGAAATCCTTCCTTACTGCTAGTCGGAACACCGGTGCATACCCAACATTCAGTCCCATGTGCCCGTACGGCAAACTCATGGCTCATAGCCAGATAAGTATTAGTCCATGTTACCCTGGCCATGGTTAGGATCGTCAGTAGAGCGAACATCACTCGTGCCATTCTTGTATCCAATCTTTTTGCAGTCGGAGAGATGTATCCAACGTGGATGGTTTTCAACCTTCACTGCTGTTGGTGTAGTCAGCAGCACCTGGTATGGTCCGTTCCAACGGGGGTCGAGTTTCTTGCGGTTCCAATTTCTGATAAGTACGTAGTCCCCTGGTTGGACTATTTCGCACTGGTCAGCATCAGGTAGCGGCCTCTGGGACTCCTTTACCTGTAAATGCAATGCTGACAGAATATGGGTGAGTCGTTGAACATAGGTAATTATTTCATCGTTTAATGCGTGTAAATCTAAGGTTCCTTCATGAGTAATGCTTGCTCCCCAGGGGGTTCGTAGAGGTTTACCGTAGATAATTTCTGCTGGGGATAGCTTCGTAACACTGTGGGGAGTTACCCTCATTTCAAATAATGCTAAGGGTAATACTTTAATCCATGTCTGTCCCATTTCTCCCATCAGCTTGGTAATTTTGTTTTTTAATGCCCCATTGGCTCTTTCCACCATCCCAGATGCCTGTGGGTGGTGTACACAGTGAAATTGCTGTCGGATATTAAAATGTGCACATATTTCCTTATTAATAGTGGCAATAAAATGGGGACCATTGTCCGAGCTTATGACAGTAGGTAGGCCAAACCTGGGAATAACTTCTCTTAACAACAATGTTACCGTAGTTTCAGCAGTATTATTAGTGGTTGGTAGAGCTTCAATCCACCGGCTAAATAAATCTAAAATAACTAAGCAATATTTATAACACTGAGCCCTTGGCATTTCAATAAAATCAATCTGTATGCATTCAAACGGTCGTGATGGCATTGGCGTCACCCCTGAGGGTATTTTAATTGGTTTGCCTGGATTACTTCGTTGGCAAATTTTACATTCAGAGGCCTGCTTCAGTGCCTCTTGCCGGATTTTTGGGTGCCACCACGTCTCTTTTGTCATCCTTATCATTCCTTCCTTACCAGCATGGGTAAGTGAGTGAATATATGTTAGTAAAACAGGTAAAAATGCATCAGATACACAAACTTGCCCAAGCGGGGTGAGCCAAAGACCTGTGGTGGAGTCAATGGCACAGCCCTCTTGTTTCCATAGTTGTTTTTGGTTATCAGAGGCGTCCCTCTGTAATGTACATACCTCCCTCATATCTGGCAGGACCGTTCTATTTGCTAGTATCTGTTTACCAGATGTCACCACGCATTTGGATGTACAGGCTGCTTGCTTGGATACACTATCGGCAAATTCATTACCTTTTGCTATAGGGTCCCCTGCACCAGTGTGTGCAGTACATTTAATAATGGCCAGCTGATCTGGTAGCATCAACGCCGTAAGCAAATTACTCACAAAAAGGGCATTCTTAATGGGTGTTCCTGCCGAGGTCAGGAACCCTCTGTGTTGCCAGAGAGCGCCAAAGTCATGAGCAACGCCGAAGGCGTATCGGGAATCTGTATAGATGTTAATTTGTTTGTCCGTTGCTAAGATGCAGGCTCGAGTTAGGGCAAATAATTCTGCCTGTTGCGCTGATAACGGAATCTGAAACCTTCCTTCTTCCAAAATCATCTGTGACCCGTTTACTACTGCATAGCCGGAAGCCCGCTGTCCTGTTTCAGGGATAACCATAGAGGAGCCATCGACAAACCATGACGGTATGTTGCCTTCCAATGGGATATCAGACAATCCTTCCCGTGTTTTAGTTAATAAGTCATTGGCCATCTCACAATTGTGGGGCGGCTCTGTGCAAGGCTCAGGTGGCTCCGTCAAAAAGGCAGATGGATTTATTGTAGAACAATGCTGAAAGGTCAAATTTGGATTATTCAACAATGTCAGTTCATAGCGGCCCAGGCGTGCCTGGGTGAGATATTTCGTTTGGCTTGCATTCATTAATGCGGCGACACAATGAGTTGTAAATACGATTACTGGTTGATGTAAAGTTATGTTTGCAGCAGCTGAGATAGCGGCATGTATACCAGGCAAAATCTGGGTGCAAGGGGGGTAGCCGCGTGCTACTGCATCCAGGCGAACTGAGAAGTAAGCTACTGGTCGTTTGACATCCCCATGTTGTTGCGTCAGTACGGCTGATACACAGTCTTGAATTATTGTTACATATAGCTGAAATGATCGGTCATACAGTGGTCTTCCAATGGCTGGGGCGGAGGCTAATGCATCTTTTAAGGCTATAAAGGCCTCAGTCTGTTTTTCATCGAGGGAAAAATGTCGTTCGGCATTTGCAGACGCCAGTGGTGATAGATGCTTCGTATAAAGTACAACATTGGGAATCCACTGACGGCAAAAGTTCACTAACCCCAAGAAGGCTCTCATCTGCTTGGGGGTTTCTGGTTTTGGGTATCGAACAATAGGGTCCACTCTTGCTGGAGTAAGTGCTCTTTCCGTGGCACTGATCATAATTCCAAGAAATTTAACCTCCTTCTTGCCCTCTTTAACTTTCCTCTCAGGGATCACATACCCCCAAGCATGTAAGGCTTCTAATAACTTTGCAGTGTCAATAATGTTGCAGGCCTCATCAGAGCTGGCCAGAAGTAAATCATCAACATACTGAATTACAATGGAGCCTCGTGGGAGGGTTAATGTTTTTAACTGGTCTGCTAGTACTTGGGAAAACAGAGTGGGCGAATGTACAAAACCTTGTGGCAGGCGTGTCCATGTATATTGTTGTCCTTCGTATGTAAAGGCGAAAAGGTATTGGCAATCGGGATGCAGTGGGACAGAAAAGAATGCATGTTGTAGGTCAATAACTGTGAAGATTGTCGCAGAGGCGGGAACCTGGCTCAGGATAGTTGCGGGGTTGGGTACGATGGCGTGCATAGGCGTAACGATCTCATTAATTGCACGGAGGTCTTGTACTAGCCTCCACTCTGAGCGTCCAGGCTTGGGTACCGGGAAGATCGGGGTGTTACATGGTGAGTGACACTGCACCAATATACCCTGGTGTAAAAGAGACTGCACCAGCTGTTGTATTCCTGCCACTGCTTCTGGTTTTAAAGGATATTGGGGAACTGCAGGGAGGCGGACATCCGGCTTCAGCGTGATCATTACAGGTACACAATAAGTCAGTCCTACCTCATGCGGTGATGTCGCCCAAATCTGATGTTTGTCCATGTCGTTTGCTGTTGGCTGATGGCGGCTGATAACTCCTTCAATGATCTGGTTCTCTTGCCAATATTGAAAAAGCTACTTTTATAACTACTAAACCAGGTTCGCTTCTTAATAAACAGACACCACACAAACTGTTTGGTAGACCAGATCAAAACTTTACTTAACATCGGCCGATGGAAGGAGGGAGGACTCCAGTCAAGTGACCATTACAGACACTTGACCGTCCTCCGTTCACCTTCTCTGAACAACAGAATTACATTGCCTTAAATAGGGTTTTTTTGTCCCCTTAGCACATTTCACAGACATTAGTCATGGTCAGAGGTACAGGAAAAGGTTTCCACAGAATGCATCACATCAAAGGCCTTTGTTTACATAGTACAAGATAACATTGGCCATTTGGTTTACGACATTTTATCTTTCCACTTCCCTGTTCCTCTCTCGTCCTTCATAAACATTGGCTATTTGGATAATGCCATTTTATCTTCACAGAGATCACCCTAGCTGTTTCGCTGCTTCCTCGCTGTCATTTGGTCCCTCATAAACATAGGCCATTTGGTTTATGGCATCTTACTTCAAAGATGTGACTAGCTGTTTCTCTCTTCCTTTCTCGCCTCCTCCCCCATAACATTGGCCATTTGGTTTATGGCATCTTACTTCAAAGAGATCTCTCTAGCTTCTCCTCTCTGCTTGTCACTTGGGAGACAATGTTATGGTGTTTATTATCCCACACACTGCAACCTGAGGCAAGCCTAATTTGACACTAAATATAAGCTATAAGCTAGCCCAGAAACCTATTTAATATCTTTTTATATTTTAACTAAAACTCAGCTTCATCATTCCATCCTTTTATCAAATTTTTGATAACAACTACAGTCCTTGCTGAGTACATACGAAAACCATAACATCTCATCAGACAAATTAATAGTACACTAGTAACACAATCATTTCATAGTGGACAATCGTTCCACAAGTCCCTCCAAACATTTTAAATGGCCACCAACCTCCCCCGAACGTGACACTAAGATACTACCATAGGACAGGAAAAGGATCATTAAAATTGCTCAGCCTTTATTCGGCTTCGCTTGGAACTCCCCGTGTGCTGGTGTAACTGGTTCATGCTTCTCTTGTGTGGCACTGCATTTGCAACATAACAATGCCTGTCACAAATATACTGTTTCCTAAAAATACACCAGTGCCTTGGTTGTGACAAAAACAGATAGATTTAACTGGCCTTTGCAGACCTCTTACTGTCTGTAGTCAGGATATCTTTGCTGCGCTTGACATGTTTGACTTCAATCTTGTTTAAAAGGTGTGTACCATCCTTTAAATGTGGGTTAGTCTGCAAGCTTGCCATTCTGAAGAAAGTTCAGTCCATGTGGGCTGGGCCACCCCAGAATAAAGGGAGCATCCATAGCCCATCGTCCTTGTTTCCACAAACTGTTCACAGTCAATCAAATGTATCCAGCGACGATGATCTTCAATCTTTACAGCAGTTCATGTTGTTAGCAACACTTGGTTGTTCTTTTAACACAGTCTCAATTTCTTCTTGTCCCAGCACCATCATCGTATAGCTTTTATGGCCTTGGTCACTGGTTTCCAGCAAAAATTCCTCCAACCTGGGAATGTAGATCTGGCAAGACATGGGTTAATAGCCGACCATACATAATTAGTTAATTGCCCAGGGCCTGTAGGTGGCTTCCCCCCACTCTCCAGGGGGTGGACAGCAGCTTTTCCTGTATCAATAAAAAGTTGTGAATCTTGTTCCCAGCTGAGTTTCTCCAGCACTTTTGTCTTCCTTTGATCCTCGTATCTCAGTTCCTTCTTAACACTTCCCTGTGAACTTATTCTTTAATTCGATAATATCCGAAGAGGCTCTCCCCACCTAAATATTCAATTCTCCAAATATGTTCTCTTCCCCAATCTACTTCCCTCAAACCCCCTTTTGTAAGTCATAAGACAATTTTTCATCTACCTAATTTCCCTCACACAGCACATGCTTCAACATCTTTTTGTTTGCTTGAAAACAGTAATCTTGCTTCATTTGCATTTTAAAAGACAACCTCTGTTATCATATCAAAACAATCTTTCCCACTCAGAATCAGTAATCAATAATACATTTTCTTTTTCTCTGTAATTTTGACATTTCCAATCTCATTTAACACTTTAATCGGGAAGAGTCTTTTTTTTAAAAACTTGGTTCAAAAGACTTATAATCAACCAACACATTTTATCATTCGAGTATAGCTCCGCCCCCCATTCATGCCTGTTTCTTAACGGAGCACACCATAACCTGTCTGTCCCATTTGCATTTTAAAAGACAAACTTCTTAAAGCGACACACAACTTTGCTCATTGCTTCGAATTTCACACATTCCACATAAAAAAACATTGTTTTACAAGCAGTATATATACAAAAACATTGTTTTACCAGCAGTATATAATATTTCATCTTCAAAGACGTCTCTTTGTAATTTACTTTCCCTTTTTCTGACAAGATTTCTGTTTACCAAAATCCTGGTTACCTTACCCTAATTGGACATTGATCCAGATCATGATTAGTCAGACTCCCCTTGACTTTTCAGTCTCCCTAGCTCTTTCCTCGTTTCTCCATCAAATTTCCCTTCATCCCCAATTTTTTTTATAACATAGTTGCCTGTCAGAAAAAGGATTTACCTCCGGGGTAATTTTGTTTTGCAATCCCCATTGACTCTTTTCACCATCCCAGATGCCTGTGGGTGGTGTACACAGTGAAATTGCTGTTGAATATTACAATGTGCACATTTTTCCTTATTAATAGTGGTTAAAATGAGGACCATTGTCTGAGCTTATGACATTAGGTAGGCCAAACCTGGGAATAACTTCTCTTAACAACAATGTTACCATAGTTTCAGCAGTATTATTAGTGGTTGGTAGAGCTTCACTCCACCTGCTAAATAAATCTAAAATCACTAAGCAATATTTATAACACTGGGCCCTTGGTATTTCAATAAAATCAATCTGTATACATTCAACCGATCGTGATGGCATTGGCGTCACCCCTGAGGGTATCTTAAATGATTTGCCTGGATTACTTTGTTGGCAAATTTTACATTCAGAGGCCTGCCACCACGTTTCCTTTGTTATCCTATCATTCCCTCCTTACCAGCATGGGTAAGACGAGTAAAAATGTATCGAATACACCAACTTGTCCAAGCGGGGTGTGCTGAATCAATGGCACAGCCCTCTTGTTTCCATAGTTATATTATATATATAAGAGGCGTCCCTCTGTAATGTACATACCTCCTTCATGTTTGGCAGGACCGTTCTATTTGCTAGCATCTGTTTACGTGCTGTCACTATGCATTTGGATGTACAGGCTGCCCTGTTTGGATACACTATCGGCAACGCATTGCCTTTTGCTATAGGGTCCCCAGCACCAGTGTGTGCAGTACATTTAACAATGACCAGCTGTTATGGTAGCATCAATGCGTTAAACAAATTATGCACAGAAAGGCATTCCCGTGCTCCCAATCCTGGGGAGCTTTGTAAGGTCAGAACTTCAAGGTATAGGGATGTTACTGACGGAACTGTCCCAGGTAAAGATGCCATTGCTACTGGTAGGACATAGGGAGGTGGACATCTCCCAAGATTATCTAACTCCTCATCTTCATTACCAAATAGGGTCGTCGTGCCAGACATGAAGTCTCCTCCAGAGGATTTACCAGTACTGGGTTTATCTTTTACTAACCATCACCTGTTTCTCACCTCCTGTCTGTCTTTTAATTATTTCCTCTTGTTCCTCTGCCCACTGGCATTCTAGTTGCAATACGTTCCATCCTTTCCTAGTGCTTTCCTTGTTTCTTAACTCTATACCCTTCTTACATACAGTATCCATCTAACTTCGAACTCTACTTTCCTCATGCTTCTCCTCTGTTCCTGCTTTCCATGTTATAATTCCTTTCTTCCATTTCTTTCCTGTCTTCCTTTCCCATATAAATGTCTCTACATTCCATGTTCCCCCTACTGGCCAGGCTTCATCCCCTAACCGTTTGGTCAACTTGTAACTTAACATTCTAAATTTCTTATTATACCTAGGATTCAAATAACACACATGTTGGACTGTTATCCAGAGCATTCCCCATAGATAGATAGAAAGAAAGAGAAAGAGAAAGCAGACTTCTTAATTCCGAATCGTTCCAAATATATCAACCAGGCCGACTCGCTACTCGAGACCCCAGTTTCTCAATTTGGCTGACTTTTTAACTCTTTAATATACGACCCAAGTGTCTCAACGAAGCCGACTCGCTAACCAAGACCCCCGTTTCTCAACCTGGCAGACGTTTTATCCCTTAAAATAAGCCCCAAGTGTCTCAACGAAGCAGACCCGCTATCCGTGACCCCCGTTTCTCAACCTGGCAGACTCCTTAACTCTTAAAATAAGCCCCAAGTGTCTCAACGAAGCAGACCCGCTATCCAAGACCCCCGTTTCTCAACCTGGCAGACTCCTTAACTCTTAAAATAAGCCCCAAGTGTCTCAACGAAGCAGACCCGCTATCCGTGACCCCCGTTTCTCAACCTGGCAGACTTCTTAAATCTTTAATATACAACGCCACTTATTTCTGAATCCGACAACTCTTCAGATGTCTCAATAAGCCAGACGCACACCTCAACCCCCGTATCTCAACCCGACAAATCACGGATGTCTCAACGAGGCCGATGAGCCCTTAGTAGAGAGAGAGAAAAAAACAAAACAAAGAGAGATAGACAGAGAGAGAGAAAAAGAGAAACCGCTCAAGTCCTTCTTAAAAATATACACAATTCCTTCTTAAAAATACATACACAATTCTGTCTTAAAAATACATACACAATCCCTTCTTAAAAAAAAACCCCATATAAAGCCCAACTGGTCTTACCTTTGTCTGTTGCTAAGAACCTCGGCAGGGAACCAATTCAATGTCTGATGAAGGATCACAGATGTTCCCGGGAGTTTCTAGGGAGTCGGTCTTACAAGGGGGCCGATAGAGCTCAGTTATCTCCCTTCCAATCCCGGCAACCTCTGCAACCTCTTGCACAGTCAGTCGTCGATGTGGTCCCAGCGAGGCCTGCATAACTACGCCAATGAAAAAGCTACTTTTATAACTACTAAACCAGGTTCGCTTCTTAATAAACAGACACCACACAAACTGTTTGGTAGACCAGATCAAAACTTTACTTAACATCGGCCGATGGAAGGAGGGAGGACTCCAGTCAAGTGACCATTACAGACACTTGACCGTCCTCCGTTCACCTTCTCTGAACAACAGAATTACATTGCCTTAAATAGGGTTTTTTTGTCCCCTTAGCACATTTCACAGACATTAGTCATGGTCAGAGGTACAGGAAAAGGTTTCCACAGAATGCATCACATCAAAGGCCTTTGTTTACATAGTACAAGATAACATTGGCCATTTGGTTTACGACATTTTATCTTTCCACTTCCCTGTTCCTCTCTCGTCCTGCATAAACATTGGCTATTTGGATAATGCCATTTTATCTTCACAGAGATCACCCTAGCTGTTTCGCTGCTTCCTCGCTGTCATTTGGTCCCTCATAAACATAGGCCATTTGGTTTATGGCATCTTACTTCAAAGATGTGACTAGCTGTTTCTCTCTTCCTTTCTCGCCTCCTCCCCCATAACATTGGCCATTTGGTTTATGGCATCTTACTTCAAAGAGATCTCTCTAGCTTCTCCTCTCTGCTTGTCACTTGGGAGACAATGTTATGGTGTTTATTATCCCACACACTGCAACCTGAGGCAAGCCTAATTTGACACTAAATATAAGCTATAAGCTAGCCCAGAAACCTATTTAATATCTTTTTATATTTTAACTAAAACTCAGCTTCATCAATATTCCAACGTTCCCTGAGAAAAATATTGCTCACCCAGTATGTTACTTGCTTGGTTGCATAACTCGTAGGTGAGGTACCCCAGCTCTTTGGCTGAGTGATCTGCCCTCACTGAGGTGGTTACATGAGGTGCCACTAGAAAAGCATTCTGTTTCTACAACCCTTCCTCCACTTGCACGATCAAGGCAGTGCCAGGTTCGCCTGACACTGTTCCTATCAAGCGGACCCTAGTCGCTTCCCCTATCAGTGAACTAAAATAATCTTCCATTTCCTGATTGCAACCCGTAGGATCATAACATAAGGTCACATGTGGATCGGGTGTATTTCTAAAGACTGGTGCTGACAAAAGATCAATAGCCCACCATTGAGGTGTTGGGAAGTGTGTGTGCATCATCTTCTGGGTCTGGAGGTGAATCCCCTCGTCAGTGCAGATAATTCCGGCTTTTAATCCTATCAATAGGTCTCTGCCTGCGAGGTTGCAGCCAAGAAATGGTGTAACGGAAAAAGGGAGGGTACATTGTTCCTGTCCATAGGTTACAGTCAGAGGCTGAGTTAGTGGGTAACACCGTACTTTCCCATCCAATCCTGATAACCGTGTTACATGGTCTGACATGGGAACTCCAAGAGATGCCGCAAGCTCCTGATTCAGGGTAGATGAGGTTGCTCCTGTATCAATCAAAAACGGAACTCTGGTGTCCCCCAGCATCATGTTTACTACGGGTTCTTCATCGGGGTTGGCGATTAATGGGAATAGATGCTGGACAGGAAAGTGGGTGGGTCATTGGGAAAACGGGTTGTTGGTAGAGTACGGTGCCTGTCTTCCCCGTACTTCCCCGGAGACACCAGAGGGACATTCCTTTTTCCAATGCCCTCGTCCCCCACACTGAAAACAGCTTCCTCCAGTTCCCCTCTCACCACGTGATCTTCCCTGCCCTGGGTGGTTTTGATTTTGTCTTCCCTGGAATTCTCCCCATCGTGGTCTATCCCATTGTGGTCTGGGTGGAAAACCCCTTCCTCTACCAGGGCGCATCCCGTTCCCAGGTCTCATAGCCAGAGCCTGGTAGGATTCCTCAGCTGCTGGATCCCACATATAATATTCAGTTTTTATTCTGGGTGCACTGGTGGCAGCCGTGTTTCCAGCACCGTCAGCCCAAAAGGCAGCTACTGCACGTCTCATCTGGGTTATGTCGTTGTCTGACCAGTTTAAGTCTGTTTTAATCATTGACTGTACTTTAAGAGGGAGACAACTCATTAACATAGCATTAAAAGCTGGGGACCTATTGCCCGCATTGTATACAGCGTCTCCTGCAAAGGTCCCATAGATACTAGTGAATCGATCCAGATACGACTGGGGGTCTTCCTTTGGCCCGGGCTTACAATCGAGGACCACCGACATGTTAATTGGCTTCTTTAAACATTCAAACAGATGGGTCATCATAAAATCTACACAAACTGTCTCGTCTGCATGTGCCTGCACGGCTTTTAGTGCCTGCCAAGTCTGATGTGTCATAACATCCTTCCACTTCTGTCGTTCGGCCGCTGACAAAAGTGACAAGGTCATGGACCAAATATCACGGTCTGTAGCCTGATAATATTCCACCGTACTGCGGAGGTATTCTACAAATTCCTTCGGGGTCTTATGGCGGTCTGGGGCTTTATCCCGTATCATACATTGCTCGTGTGGTCTCCACGGTGCGTATATTTGCATGGTATCGGCCTGATTAGCTTCACCCGCCCTAGGGTTTGGCACCGCTCTCATAGGGAGGTTCTGTGCAGCCCTAGGGTTTGTTTTTACTCGCTCCCCAACGGATACCACCGTGTTAATCGCTTCATCTTGGACACTGTCCATCAGCTCACTCATGTCTTCCTTTAGTATTTCACCGTAGCTTTGTAAGGTCGGAACTTCGGGGTATATAGATATTACTGACGGAGCTGCCAAGGGTAAGGATGCCATTGCTACTGGTAGGACGTAGGGAGGTGGACGTCTCCCAGGATTATCTAACTCCTCATCTTCACTACCAAACAGGGTCGTCGTGCCAGACATGAAGTCTCCTCCAGAGGATTTACCAGTACTGGGTTTATTTTTACTAACCATCACCTGTTTATCACCTCCCGGTTTATCACCTCCCGTCTGTCTCTTAATTATTTTCTCTTGTTCCTCCGCCCACTGGCATTCTAGTTGCAATACTTTCCATCCTTTCATAGTGCCATCCTTATTTCGTAACTCTATCCCTTGTTTACATGCCGTATCCATCCAACTTCGATCTCTACTCTCCTCATGCTTCTTTTCTGCTTCTGCTTTCCACGTCTTAATTCCCTTCTTCCATTTCTTTCCTGCCTTCCTTTCCCATATCAATATTTCTGCTTTTTTAATTGTCTCGACATTCCATGTGCCCCCTACTGGCCAGGCTTCATCCCCCAACCGTTTGGTCAACTTATAACTTAACATTCTAAACTTCTTATTATACTTAGGATTCAAATAACACATATGTTGGACGGGGGTTCCCCCCTCACTGGTATCCAAAGCATTCCCCATAGATAGATAGAGAAAAAGAGAGAAAGAAAAAGAGAAAACAACCTGCTTAATTCCGAATCGTCCCAAATATATCAACCAGGCCGACTCGCTAAATGAGACCCCAGTTTCTCAATTTGGCTGACTTTTTAACTCTTTAATATACGACCCAAGTGTCTCAACGAAGCCGACTCGCTAACCAAGACCCCCGTTTCTCAACTTGGCAGACCTAAAATAAGCCCCAGGTGTCTCAACGAAGCAGACCCGCGAACCGGGACCCCCGTTTCTCAACCTGGCAGACTCCTTACTTTTTAATATACAACGCCACTTATTTCTCAACCCGACAACCCTTCGGATGTCTCAATAAGCCAGACGCAAACCTCAACCCCCGTATCTCAACCCGACAAATCACGGATGTCTCAACGAGGCCGATGAGCCCTTAGTAGAGAGAGATAAAAAGAGAAAACAAAGAGAGATAGACAGAGAGAGAGAAAGAGAACCCACTTACGTCCTTCTTAACAACATACACAAGTCCTTCTTAAAAATACATGCACAATTCTGTCTTAAAAATACATACACAATCCCTGCTTTAAAAAAAACCTATAAAGCCCAACTGGTCTTACCTTGGTCTGTTTCTAAGAACCTCGGCAGGGAACCTGGATCAACCTCTGATGAAGGATCACAGACGTTCCCGGGAGTTTCTAGGGAGTCGGACGTACAAGGGGTAAGGGTAAGAACAGTCAGCCATGGCTCAGTAAAACTATAAAGGATAGTATTCGGCTGAAGGCAAGGGCATATAAGGTAGCCAGAGATAGTGGGAGGGTAGAGGATTGGGAAGCATTTAAAGGTCAGCAAAAAATAACTAAGAGATTAATTAAGACGGGGAAAATAGACTATGAAAGGAATTTAGCAAACAACATAAAAACTAATAGTAAGAGTTTTTATAGCTATATAAAAAGAAAAAGGGTGGCTAAGGTGAACGTTGGTCCATTGGAGGGTGAGACTGGAGAGTTGTTGGTGGGGAACATGGAAATGGCAAAGGCATTAAACGAGTATTTTGTATCAGTCTTCACCATAGAAGACACAAAAAATATTCCAACGTTGGATAAACAGGGGGCGGTAGGAATGGAGGAGCTAAATACTATTAAGATCACCAAGGAGGTGGTATTAGGGAAATTAATGAGACTGAAGGAGGATAAATCCCCTGGGCCTGATGGATTACATCCAAGGGTCTTGAGGGAGATAGCGGTGGGGATTGTGGATGCATTGGTGATAATTTTCCAAAACTCCCTGGAGGCAGGAACGGTCCCAGTGGATTGGAAAATGGCCAATGTAACACCTATATTTAAAAAAGGAAGTAAACAGAAAGCGGGTAACTATAGACCGGTTAGTCTAACATCGGTGGTGGGTAAAATGTTAGAGACAATTATTAAAGAAACACTAACGGGGCACTTGGATAAACATGACTTCATCGGACAGAACCAGCATGGTTTTGTGAAGGGGAAGTCCTGTTTAACGAATTTGCTCGAATTCTTTGAGGAAGTAACAACCCGGGTGGATAAAGGGGAACCGGTGGATGTGGTATACTTGGACTTCCAAAAGGCTTTTGACAAGGTGCCACATAAGAGACTATTGCTAAAAATAAAAAATTATGGAATTGGGGGTAATATATTAGCATGGGTAGAGGATTGGCTAACAAATAGGAAGCAGAGAGTGGGGATAAATGGTTCATACTCGGGATGGCAACCGGTAACTAGCGGGGTTCCGCAAGGGTCGGTGCTGGGACCCCAGTTGTTCACAATTTATATAAATGATTTGGAGGAGGGAACCAAGTGTAATATATCAAAATTTGCGGACGATACAAAAATGGGAGGAAAAGTAGGGGATGAGGAGGATAGGAAGAGTCTGCAAAAGGATATAGATAAGCTAGGTGAGTGGGCAACAACTTGGCAGATGAAGTTTAATACTAATAAATGTGAAGTCATTCACTTTGGGAAAAAAAATGATAGGGCAAGTTATTTTCTAAATGAGGAGGAGCTGCGTTGTAATGCAACGCAAAGGGATCTAGGGGTATTAGTACATGAATCACTAAAAGTTAGTATGCAGGTGCAGCAAGCAATCAGGAAGGCCAATGGAGTTTTGGCCTTTATTGCTAGGGGGATTGAGTATAAAAACACGGAGGTCTTGCTGCAGCTGTACACAGTATTAGTGAGACCACATTTGGAATACTGTGTACAGTTCTGGGGTCCATACTTAAGAAAGGATGTACTAGCCCTGGAGGCAGTGCAGCGAAGGTTTACAAGATTAATTCCTGCAATGAGGGGATTGACATATGAGGAAAGGTTAAGTAGGCTGGAACTCTACTCTTTGGAGTTTAGAAGAATGAGAGGCGATCTCATTGAAACATATAAGATCGTGAGGGGCCTTGATCGGGTGGATGCACCGAGGATGTTCCCAATGATCGGGGAAACTAGAACTAGGGGACATAGTTGCAGAATAAGGGGGGGCTCTTTTAAAACTGAGATGAGGAAGAACTTCTTCACCCAGAGGGTGGTTAATTTATGGAATTCACTGCCCCAGGGAGCAGTGGAAGCAGAAACTTTAAATATATTTAAGACTAAAATAGATGGTTTTTTAGCTGCCAAGGGGATAAGGGGCTACGGGGAGAGGGCAGGGATATGGACCTAGGTATGGTTAGTATAGTAAGACCTGAGTGATCTCCTGGACAAGTGTCGATCGCCTAGATTGGGGTCGGAGAGGAATTTCCCGGATTTTTTTCCCGAATTGGACCTGGGTTTTTATCCGGTTTTTTGCCTCCCCCAGGAGATCACGAGGTTTTTGGGGTGGAGAGGGGTGATAGCGGTATAAAGGGGAGGGTAGTGTCTTGTGTTCTGTGTCTTGTGTCTACTGTTTGTGGGTAAGTGTGTCTGTTTAGTGTTCAGCCATGAGCGAATGGCGGTGCGGGCTCGACGGACCTGGTGGTCTACTCTCGCACCTACTTTCTATGTTTCTATGTTTCTAGGGGGCCGATAGAGCTCAGTTATCTCCCTTCCAATCCCGGCAACCTCTGCAACCTCTTGCACAGTCAGCCGTTGATGTGGTCCCAGCGAGGCCTGCCAAAAAAACGCCAATGAAAAAGTTACTTTTATAACTACTAAACCAGGTTCGCTTCTCAATAAACAGACACCACACAAACTGTTTGGTAGACCAGTTCAAAACTTTACTTAACATCGGCCGATGGAAGGGAGCGAGAATTCCAGCTAAGTGACCGATATAGACACTCGACTGTCCTCGGTTCCCTTCTCTGAACAACAGAATTACATCGCATTATATAGTGTTTCTTTGTCACATTAGCACATTCCACAGACATTAGTCATGGTCAGAGGTACAGGAAAAGGCATCACATCAAAGGCCTTTTGTTTACAGGTTATGATATACTAAAAACATCGGCCATTTGTTTTAGGTCATTTTATCTTCAAGGAGATCACCCTAGCTCTGTTGCTGTTTCTTCTCTGTCACTTGGTCCTTCATAAACATAGGCCATTTGTTTTAGGTCATTTTATCTTCAAAGAGATCACCCTAGCTCTGTTGCTGTTTCTTCTCTGTCACTTGGTCCTTCATAAACATAGGCCATTTGGTTTATGGCATCTTATCTTTCCACTTCCCTGGATCCTCTCTCATCACTTTGCCCCTCCTAAACATTGGTCATTTGGTTTATGGCATCTTACTTCAAAGATGTGACTAGCTGTTTCTCTCTTCCTTTATTGCCTCCTCCCCCATAAACATTGGTCATTTGGTTCATAGCATCTTACTTCAAAGATGTGACTAGCTGTTTCTCTCTCTGTCGCTTCCTCACTTGGGAGACAATGTTATGGTACTTATTATCCCACACACTGCAACCTGAGGCAAGCCTAATTTGACACTAAATATGAGCTGTAAGCTAGCCCAGAAACCCATTTTAATTTCTTCTTATTTTTATAACTTTATTCGGCTTCATCACATTCAGGAATGTCTATGCATGTCACATCATGAATATTACTGAAAAACGGTCTTGACCCGACATATAATCTCCAGAGATGCTGCGTGACTCACTGAGTTACTCCAGCACTCTGTGACATGTCATCTATCCATGTTCTCCAGAGATACTGCCTGACCCGCTGAGTTACTCCAGCACAGTGTGAAACGTCGCCTATTCATATTCTCCGCAGATGCTGCCTGACCCGCTGAGTTACTCCAGCACTTTGTGACTATTTTCCCTTCACCCATCTGCCCAAGCCCACTCTCCCCACTCCTTTCCTATGTTCCTTTCCACCCATAAACCTATCTCTGCCTTTACATTTCACTCCTCTTTCAAATCTGCTCTACTTATCTACATTCATTTTTCTTCTTAACTTTTTAGTCATAGAATGATGCAGTGTGGAAACAGGTCCTTCAGCCCAACTTGCCCACACCGACCAACATGTCCCATCTAAACTAGTCCCACTCACACGCGTTTGGCCCATATCCATCTAAATCTGTCCTATCCATGTACGTGTCCAAATGTTTCTTAAACATTAGGATAGTCCCAGCCTTAACTACTTCCTCTGGCACATCGTTCCATACACCCAGCTGTGTGTGAAAAAGCTACCTCTCAGATCCCTGTTAATTTCTGAAATATTGGTCATAAATATGGTCTAAAATGCTCCAAAATAAGGCTCAGAAAGCATCAGAGAGCATCTAAAACCCCAGAGCTTCCAGGGCCCCTAAGTGGGCCCTGGACCCTGGCATCGAGGGACTGCACGGTTCGCGCTCATGATGTGCGCAGCGCGCACACTATTTCACATTAAAGCTTTTGTAATCCTGTCATGCCACCCCCCTTTTTAGAAAGCTTCGTATGGGCCTGCCTTCTATCTGTCTCTCTTTCTCTGTCTCTCTCTCTGTCTGTCTCTATAGATACATAGAAAATAGGTGCAGGAGTAGGCCATTCGGCTCTTCGAGCCTGCACCGCCATTCAATATGATCATGCCTGATCATCCAACTCAGTATCCCGTACCTGCCTTCTCTCCATACCCCCTCATCCCTTTAGCCACAAGGGCCACATCTAACTCACTCTTAAATATAGCCAATGAACTGGCCTCAACTACCCTCTGTGGCAGAGAGTTCCAAACATTCACCACTCTCTGTGTGAAAAATGTTTTTCTCATCTCGGTCTTAAAGGATTTCCCCCTTATCCTTAAGCTGTGAATCCTTGTCCTGGACTTCCCCAACATCGGGAACAATCTTCCTGCATCTAGCCTGTCCAACCCCTTAAGAATTTTGTAAGTTTCTATAAGATCCCCCCTCAATCTCCTAAATTCTAGCGAGTATAAGCCGAGTCTATCCAGTCTTTCTTCATATGAAAGTCCTGACATTCCAGGAATCAGTCTGGTGAACCTTCTCTGCACTCCCTCTATGGCAATAATGTCCTTCCTCAGATTTGGAGACCAAAATTGTACACAATACTCCAGGTGTGGTCTCACCAAGACCCTGTACAACTGCAGTAGAACCTTCCAGCTCCTACACTCAAATCCTTTTGCTATGAAAGCTAACATACCATTTGCTTTCTTCACTGCCTGCTGCACCTGCATGCCTACTTTCAATGACTGGTGTACCATGACACCCAGGTCTCGTTGCATTTTTTGCTTCCTGTCTGCCAGCCAGTTCTCTATCCACATCAATACTGAACCCCCAATACCATGTGCTTTAAGTTTGTATACTAATCTCTTATGTAGGACCTTGTCGAAAGCCTTCTGAAAGTCCAGATATAACACATCCACTGGTTCTCCCTTATCCACTCTACTAGTTACATACTGGACTCTTGCCTTAAGTAGGTGTGAGGTGGTGAATGGGAAGGAGAGGGTGCAGGGTCCATTCTTTGCAGACTGGTGTCTGGCTGTGTTTGTTGGGGAGGCTGTACCAGGGTTACATTTCTGATTTTCAAACCTGCAGTAAAACTCATTCAGGTTGTTCGTCAGCTGACGATTGTCCAAAGAGCGGGGGGCTTTCCTCTTATAGCTGGTGATTTCTTGCATGCCCTTCCAAACTGAAGAAGAGTCACTAGCTGAGAACTACTCCTCAACTTCTCAGAGTACCTTTCCTTGGCAGCTCCGATTCCTCTTCTGAGCTCTTTATCGATTAGGCTATAACCATATAACCATATAACAATTACAGCACGGAAACAGGCCATCTCGGCCCTACAAGTCCGTGCCGAACAATTATTTTCCCTTAGTCCCACCTGCCTGCACTCATACCATAACCCTCCATTCCCTGCTCATCCATATAAGAGCTATCTTTTAACTCTTTAACGATTAGGCTATCGGCTTGACGCATATTTGCCCCCCCACCCGATTTCGAAATGGAAATGTTACATCTGTATATAATGATCCCATTAAAATGTATATTTATGTCACAAACTATGGAATTCATATTTTTCAGTATTATTATCAAGGAAAAGAAAGCAGTTCCAATTGTTTGATATTATTTGATATTGTTTACAATTATTCGTATATAGAAGAGAAAATATAATGGCTCTAAAACCTACCTTAATTTTGTAATCTCACTAAAGATAACCCCCCTTTACCTCTTCCCTCCCCCATCTCTCTCTCTCCCCTCCCTTCCCCCCTCTCTCTCCCCTCTCTCTCCCGCTCCCACACCCCCCCTCTTTCTGGCGGGGAGGGGGGGGACAAAGATGAAGGTGGCGTAGGCCCAGTGGGGGTGGCGAGGGCCCAGTGCGGGTGGTGTGGGCACCGTGGGGGTGGTGTGGGCTCAGTGGGGGGACAGCATGGGTGGCGTGGGCCCAGTGGGGGTCAGCAGCGGGGAGGGGGGGGACAAAGATGAAGGTGGCGTAGGCCCAGTGGGGGTGTCGTGGGCCCAGTGGGGGTGGTGTGGGCACCGTGGGGGTGGTGTGGGCTCAGTGGGGGGACAGCATGGGTGGCGTGGGCCCAGTGGGGGTCAGCAGCAGTGGTGTGGGCCCAGCGGCGGTGGCTTGGGCCCAGTGGGGTTGGCTTGAGCACAGCGGGGTTGGCGTGGGCCCAGTGAGGGTGGCATGGGCCAAGTGGGGGTCAGCGGGGGTGGCGTGGGCCCAGCGGGGTTGGCGTGGGCCCGTGGGGTTGGTGTGGGCACAGCGGGGATGGCTTGGGCCCAGTGGGGGAGTCTTGGGCCCAGCCGGGGTGGCGTAGGCCCAGCGGGGGTGGCTTGGGCCCAGTGGGGCTGGCTTGGGCCCGACGGGGGTGGCACGGGCCCGGTGGGGGTGGCGTGGGCCCAGTGGGGGTGGCGTGGGCCCAGTGGGGGTGGCGTGGGCCCAGCGGGGGTGGCGTTAAGCCCAGCGGGGGTGGCCTGGGCCCAGCGGGGGTGGAGTGGGCCCAGCGGGGGTGGAGTGGGGGGAAGTCCCCCCCCTTCGGACGGCCATGGAGGGTCAGTGATGGAGAGGGACAGAGAGACAGACGCAGCGACAGACACAGCGACAGACACGGCGACAGAGAAAGAGGGAGAGTGGCAGAGACAGGGATGCAGAGACGGAGAGACAAGAGAGACAGAAATGGCGGCGGCGGGAATTTCAAATTAACAACGGTCCCTTACCGCGAATCGGCTTCATCTCCTTCAATTGCCGACTGCGGTATATTTTCATCCCGGACGAGGTCTTGATCTACCACCTGTCGTGGGACAACTGGAGGGTCACTCCAGTTGAGGTGGTCTGTGGTCTTTTTTGGCCGTTTTCGGCCGTTGAACGATCGTCCCCCTGCGGCCTATACAGCTAGCCGCCAGAACCGCTAGAATCCCTGCACGCTGCCCGGAGAGGATGCTGGCGTTGACTGTTCGCCGCTTCTCCACCCGCTGTCCCCTCCCCCCCCCCCCCCCCCCCCGCCGTCTGTTACCTACCTGTTAACTGCTACCTACCTGCCTGTACCTGTGCCTGTGCCCCATCGACGCTGGATGCTGGATGCTGGGCACCTCCTGTGCCTGCGCACCATCGACGCTGGACACCTCCCTGCTCCAGCTGGATCATCTCTGCACCCGCACCGCTGGACAACTTCTCTACACCTGCACTGCTGGACAACCTCTCTGCACCTGCACTGCTGGATACTCTCTGCACCTGCACTGCTGGACAACCTCTGCACCCTCATCACTGGACTACCTCTGCACCCTCATCACTGGACTACCTTACCTCTACACCTGCTCTGCTGGACAACCTATTTGCTCCCTCAATCGCTGGACACCTCGCTGCATCTGCATTGCTGGTCAACCTCTTTGCTCCCTCACTGCTCGACACCTCGCTGCACCCGCTCTGCTGGACAACCTCTCTGCTCCCTCACCGCTGGATACTCTCTCCACCTGCACCTGAACCGCTGGACACCTCTCTGCACCCTCACCATCATGCTCAAATACTCAACTCTGCAGATGGCTGGTTTCTGCAACAACCACATCCCATCCTGCATCCAGGTCGTTAAACAGCTTGGACTTCTGCGTCGACCCCGTTACATCCACAGAGGCTCTCGGCGCAGGCGTGTTTGCTTCAACCACGGACATTCCATTCCATCCGTCTGCTCACTACCACGCTCTGCCCCCCCTCAACCGCGTCACCCCCCACCCCAGCTGACCGCACGCACTGTCAACCGGGACAACCTTAGATCTCTCCAGCCTGCCCCCATCCCTCCACCCTCTCACAATGCCAACTTTGCCCTCCTCAACACCAGGTCGCTCAACAACAAAGCCCTTGCCCTCCATGAACTAATCCTTGACAACACTCTGGACTTCCTTCTGCTCACTGAGACCTGGCAACAACCCAATGTCTTCTTCTCCCTCAATCAAACATCCCCACCTGGATTTAATTACATCTCCAAACCCCGCCCCTCCCGCCATGGAGGTGGCCTCGCTGTTATTTTTAACCAGAATTTTCGTATCACTGAACTCACCTTCCCCCCAGTAGCATCATTTGAATTCCTCGCCTTCAAAGCCCTTTCCTCCATGACAGTCATCCTCATTTACCGGCCACCTAAACCAAACCCCTCCTTCCTATCTGACTTCACTGAACTCCTCACACTTGCCTAATCCCTCTCCTCACGTCTGCTGCTACTTGGTGACTTAAATATTCACATGGACTCCCCCATCTGCAAGCTTACATCTGAATTCGCCTTTTTACTGGACAACTTCTCTCTCACTCAGCACGTCACCTTTCTCACCCATGACAAAGGTCACATCCTTGACCTGGTCTGCTCCAAAAAATGAACCGGTACTCGACCTCCATCCTTGCCTCTTCCCCCTCTCTGATCATAAGCTTATACGGTTCACCATCCCTTCTCCAACACCTCGCCCCCGCTTCCTCCGAGAAATCACCTTCCGTAATCTAAAATCCATTGATTCCCACCATCTCTCTGACCTGCTCTCCACCACTCTCCCCCTGGACTCAACCCCCATCTCACCTGATGATCTCACAAACCATCTCAACTCCACCTTGTCTACCTCCCTCAACACTCTGGCCCCCCTCAAAACAAGAACCGTAACTTTCAACACATCCTCACCCTGGTACACACCTGCACTTCGTAAACTGAAACAGACTGGTCGCCAACTCGAACGACTTATAAAGAAATCATCTCTCACAGTCCACCTTGAAGCTTACAAACTCCACCTCACTGACTACAAAGATGCCCTCATTGCTGCAAAATCTGCCTACCTCTCCTCCATATTCACCGATCCCTGCCTAAACCACAGAACCCTCTTCTCCACAGTGGGCAACCTCCTCAAGCCTCGAGCCAACACTCCCCCTACCTCTACTCCGGCTCTCTGCAACTCATTCCTCCACTTTTTCGCTGATAAAATCAGCACCATCTATCAATCTTTATCCCCTGTACCCGACTCCCCAGCATCTACTCCACCACCTACCAAGGCCCCTCCTTTCAACATCTCCACTGACCTCCTTACCACTCCTCCACACTGCTTCCTCTCCCAGTTTGACCTGGTCACCCCTATTGAAATCTCCAAACTCATCAGCTCTTCCAAACCCACTACCTGCTCCCTCGACCCTCTCCCCACTCCCCTGTTGAAGTCCTGCCTCCCCGTTCTCTGCACCTACCTCACTAATCTCTTCAACTCCTCATTGTCCCAAGGAATTGTCCCCTCCGCTTTCAAAACTGCTGCCGTTACACCAATTTTAAAGAAACCTGGTCTTGATCCCTCCTCTCTCATTAACTACCGCCCAATCTCAAACCTCCCCTTTCTTTCAAAAACCCTGGAGCGTATCGTTGCGTCGCAACTTCATTCCCACCTCCTTGCGTATAACCTACTTGAACCCCTCCAATCTGGCTTTCGCCCCCTCCATAGCACAGAAACTGCTCTCCTCAAAGTCCTCAACGACCTCCTCACCTCTGCTGACACTGGTTCCCTCAACATCCTCATCCTCCTCGACCTGAGCGCAGCCTTCGATACAGTGAACCATAACATCCTGCTCACCAGACTCAAAGACCTCGGCATTGAAGGTTCTGCACTCAGCTGGCTCCGTTCCTACCTTTCCAACAGATCCCACTTCATCTCTCTCCACAACCACACCTCTGCTACAGCCGCAGTCACTCAAGGCGTTCCCCAAGGCTCCGTACTCGGCCCCCTCCTCTTCATCATCTACATCCTCCCCCTTGGTCAGATACTCCGCCACTTCAATCTGGACTTCCACTGTTACGCTGATGACACCCAGATTTACCTTGGCACCAAATCCCCCCACAACCCCCCCCCTCTCCCATATCAACTCCTGTTTGTCAGCTATAAAAACCTGGATGCAACATAATTTCCTCAAACTCAACAGCGATAAGACAGAATTCCTCCTCATAGGCTCCAAAGCCACACTCAGCAAAATCAATAACCCCACTCTCACCATCGACGGCACCACTGTCTCCCCATCTCCCCAGGCCCGCAACCTTGGCGTGATCTTTGATTCCACCCTCTCCCTTGAGCCTCACATCCGCCATGTCATTAAAACCTCCTTCTTTCATCTCCGCAACATCGCCAAACTCAGACCCTCTCTCACACCGCCTGCTGCTGAAAGACTCATCCATGCCTTCATCTCCTCCCGACTGGACTATTGCAACTCACTTCTCCTTGGCATCAGCTCCACCTACATCAACCGACTCCAACTGGTCCAGAACGCAGCCGCCCGACTCATCACCCACACCAAATCCTGGCATCACATCACTCCAGTCATCAAAAAACTTCACTGGCTTCCCATCTCCCACCGGATCACCTACAAAATCCTGGTCCTCACCTACAAAGCCCTCCACCATGTGGCCCCCCCATATCTCACTGACCTCCTCTCCCCCTACCAACCCTCACGGTCCCTCAGATCCACATCAGCCGGTCTCCTCTCCATCCACAAGTCCAACCTCCGCAGTTTTGGGGACAGAGCCTTCTCCAGGGCAGCTCCCAGGCTCTGGAACTCCCTCCCCCAACTGATCTGCAATTCCGTGTCCCTCACCATCTTCCAGTCCCGCCTCAAGACCCATCTCTTCACCTCTGCCTATCCTTAGCCCCACGTCCCCGTCCCTTTTCATCTGTGCTATAATTGCCTCATACTGTGTTTTGTATTGAATTCTGTCTTTACTTTGTGTACTAGTCATGTCTCTACTATTTATTTCATTCCCCTTACATGTTTTTCCTCTACATGCTCAATTTTTGTAAGGTGTCCTTGAGACTCTTGAAAGGCGCCCATAAATAAAATTTATTATTATTATTATTAGAGAGAGACAGAGAAACAGTCAGGGAGAGAGACTGACACAGAGAAAGACAGAGAGGGAGACAGGCAGAGGGAGACAGACAGACAGAGAGAGAGACAGAGAGAGAGAGAGACAGAGACATAGATACAGAGACAGACAGAGAGACGGAGAGAGGGAGACAGTCAGAGAGGGAGAGAGACATTGAGAGAGAGACAGAGTGAGAAAGAGACAGATGCAGAGAGAGGGAGAGAGAGATACAGAGAGACAGCGAGAGAGATAGAGAGAAAAGGGAGAGAGGGACAGAGACAGACAAAGATAGACATAGACAGAGAGAGAGACATACAGAGACAGACAGTGAGAGATAGAGGGAGACAGAGGGAGACAGAGAGAGAGACAGAGACTGGGACAGAAACGGAGAGACAGAAACGGAGAGACAGAGAGAGAGAGTCGGAGACAGAGACATACAGGGAGAGGGAGAGAGGCAGAGGGACAGTGATAGTGAGGGACAGAGACAGAGAGAGACACAGAGACAGATAGAGGGAGAGGGGCAGAGAGACAGAGAGGGAGAGTGAGATAGAGAGAGCGAGAGAGGTAGAGAAACAGAGAGAGAGACAGAGGGGGACAGACAGAGAGGGACAGAGACAAAGACATAGACAGCCAGACAGACAGAGACAGAGAGACTGAGAGAGAGACACAGAGACAGACAGGGAGACAGACAGAGAGACAGAGAAAGGGAGAGAGACAGGGAGGGACATGGGGAGAGGCAGAGACAGAGAGAGAGACAGAGAGAGACAGAGAGAGACAGAAAGAGAGAGGGAGACAGAGAGGGAGAGAGACATAGAAAGAGAGACAGGTGCATTGAGAGAGGGAGAGAGAGAGAGAAACAGAGAGGGAGAGATAGAGAGAGAGGGATAGGGGGAGATAGAGGGGAACAGAGACATAGACAGAGAGAGGCAGAGAGAGAGAGAGACAGAGAGACGGAGACAGACAGAAAGAGGGAGAGACAGGGAGGGAGACAGACGGAGACAGAGGCAGAGGCGGAGAGAGAGAGACAGTCAGACACAGAGACAGAAGCAGTGACAGAGAGAGAGACAGAGCCAGAGAGGGAGAGACAGAAAGAGACACAGAGAGAGAGAGAGAGAGAGATAGAGAGAGGGGAGAGATAGAGAGAGATAGAGGGGGAGAGATAGAGGGACAGAGATAGAGAGGGACAGAGACAGAGAAAGAGCGACAGAGACAGAGAAAGAGGGAGAGACAGGGAGAGAGGCAGAGAGACAGAAAAAGAGAGAGAGAGACAGGGAGAGAGGCAGAGGCAGAGAGAGACAGACACAGACAGAGACAAAGAGAGACAGAGAAAGAGAGACAGAGAGAGAGACAGACACAGAGAGAGAGACAGGCAGAGAGAGAGAGAGACAGAGAGAGACAGGCAGAGAGACAGAGTGAGGGAGAGAAAGAGAGACAGAGAGAGACAGAGAGAGAGACAGTGGGAGACAGAGATAGAGAGAGAGAGAGAGACAGACAGTCAGAGACAGACAGAGAGACAGACAGACTGAGAGACAGAGAAAGAGACATATGGCATACTAAATCTCGTTGCACTGACGTGCAATGACAATAAAATATATTGTTATTATTATTATTAAGAGGGAGCGACAAGGAGAGAGGCAGAGAGACAGAAAGAGAGAGACAGAGAGATGGGCAGAGAGACAGAGGGGGACAGAGAGAGTGAGAGACAGAGAGAGAAGGAGAGAGAGAGACAGAGAGAGAGTTGGAGAGAGAGACAGAGAGAGAGAGCGACAGATTGAGAGACAGGGAGAGAGAGAGTGAGAGATGGAGAGAGAGACAGAAGGAGAGACAGAGGGAGAGAGACAGAGAGGGGGAGAGACAGAGATATGGAGAGAGGGAGAAAGAGTGACAGTTACAGAGAGGGAGAGACAGAGACAGAGAGAATTGGCTACCTCCCAAAACACCGTACCACTGACCACATTTATACCCTCCACACTCTCATTGAAAAACACATACACCAAGCAAAATATGGGAAAATATTTGCCTGTTTTATTGAATTTTTTGAAAGCATTTGACTCTATTTGGCATGAAGGGCTCCATTACAAATTCCTCTGTTGTGGTATAGGAGGAAAGGTATATGACCTTATCAAATCAATGTACCTGAATAGTAAATGTGGCGTTAAAATTGGGGACAAACGCACTGATCTCTTCACCCAGAGAAACTGTAAGGCTGCAATCTGAGCCCGACACTGCTTAATGTATATATCAACGATTTGGCAGTAAAGTTGGACCAAAGCACAGCGCCGGGCCTCTGTCTTCTGGACGTTGAGGTAAAATCCCTATTTTATGCGGATGACTTGGTCCTGCTGTCCCCCACAGAACAGGAACTGCAGCAACAGTTGGACCTACTTGATGAGTACAGCCAAAATTGGGCCCTGGCAGTAAATCTAAAGAAAACCAACATCATGATTTTTCATAAAAGACCCAGATGTCAGGAAGATAAATACAAATTTACTCTCAATGGTATTGTAATCGAACACATTATGAGCTATACTTACCTTGGTCTAACTGTTGCAGCATCAGGGAGATTCAATATGGCAGTCAATGAACTAAAAGAGAAAGCTCAAAGAGCTCTGTATGCAATGTATACAAGCTCCGGCGCTAGCTATCTTTTATCTGTATATATTTATTTACCTATGTACTAGATCAATATATCCTCATTTGTATATAATTGGTTTTAATCAGCATTTTACTACTTTGCACTCTGATTAGGTGCCAAACTGCATTTTGTTGTACCTGTACTTGTATTTCTAATCTACTCTAATAAAAAGAAGATTCTACAACAACCAAATTCCAATTAAAATCTGGCTTAAAATATTTGACAGTGTAATCCAGCCTATTGCGCTTTATGGTAGTGAAGTATGGGGTCCGCTCAGTCACCATAGTTATAGTAAATGGGAAAAACATACAACGGAGGCCCTGCATGCGGAATTTTGTCAGAACATCCTGCGTATCCAAAGGAAAACACCAACAAACGCATGTAGGGCGGTATTAGGCAGATTCCCACTGAAAATAAATATCCAGAAAAGAGCATTACATTTTTGGAATCACCTTAAATATAGTCCCCCCAGATACCCTCCAGTTTAAAGCCCTTAAAACACAAGAGGGGAGCCCAGAAAAGAGTTCCCTTTCAGTTGGTACTGAGACTAACTACCCCTATTCAGTTAAACCCTAACCAGTTAAATCTTGACCAGCCTCAGATCAATACTGATCCCCAATCACCAGTTAGAGTGAACCAAATTATCAAACAATGTAAAGAAACGTAATTGGAACATTGGGATAAAGAAACCAAAAGCCAAAGCAGATTAGAATGTTACCGTGCCCTAAAAAGGGATTATAAATTGGCAGACTATCTCTCAACTGTTAGAGACATAAAGCAGAGACAGACCCTCACCAAATACAGGTTAAGTGACCACTATTTGGAAGTTGAAAAAGGAAGACAGAAGAGATTCTGGCAACCAAAAGAAAATAGAATATGTGGCCACTGTTTGACAGATGACGTTGAAACAGAGGTGCACTACCTCCTAAAATGCATCAAAACTAAGAATAATCCTTGGTGAAGGAAATACGGCACATCTTGGTGCACAATATGTAACAGCATGCCATAACCTGAGAGACGGTGAATGACCAATATGCACATATGCACCCACACACTAATTGACATTAACTGACACTAAGAAATTAATATTGAATTGCTAAACTTGCTATTGTGTTGTACTGCTTACAGCTGCAAGAAGGTGCAGCAATCAATAAAGGGCTATAGGTCTATTGCGAGTTTATGTACAGGGACATATCTATCCATGCATTGTATACTTGTACTTTATATTTTAAATATATATGTCATGTTTTATAATTTGGGAATATAACGATGTATTTTATCATGCCAATAAAGTTTTTAAATTGAATTGATTGAGAATGAGAGAGAGAGACAGACATAGAGAGCGAGTGCTGCAGTAATTCAGTGGGTCAGGCAGCATATGTGGAGAAGATATACACAAAGTGCTGGAGTAACTCAGCGGGTCAGGCAGCATCTGTGGAGAGAATGAATGGGTGACATTTTGGGTCGAGACCCTTTGGTTTAGTTTAGTTTAGAGATGCAGCGCGGAAACAGGTCTTTCGGCCCGCGGAGTCCGCGCAACCAGCGATCACCCCGTACACTAGAACTATCCTACGCACATTAGGGAGAATTTAACAATTTTGCGGAGGCCGATTAATCGCCAACCCTGAACGTCTTTGAAATGTTGGTGGAAACCGGAGCACCCAGAGTCAAAACCCACGCCGGTCAAGGGGAGAACGTGCAAACTCCACACGGACAGCCCCAATAGTCAGGATTGAGCCCGGGTCTCTTGCAGTGATTCTGCGCCACTGTGCCACGCATAATTATATAACGGTTTCCTCCGCCATAAACGCACCCAATATGTGCTAGTAATGTCCTGTTTGCCAGCTTGTTGAACCTCTGTGTTCCCCTCCTGCAGGGTTTAGGAGCCGTTGCTGTGGACAGGGACGGGGACGTGAGCGGCCATTGAGGACGGCCATGAGGGTGAGCCCCCCCCCCCCATCTGCTCGGTGTGTGGGCTGAGCTTCATGGGGCTGAGCTTCGATGGAGGACCACATGACGGGGCACAACAAGGAGAAGCGTTATGAGTGCGACGTGTGTGGCAAGGCCTGGCAGTGCCCGAGCCATCTTGAGATCCATAGGCGGGAGCACACGGGAGAACGCCCCTTCAACTTCTCGGAGTGCGGAAAGAGCTTCAAGACGGCGGATGTGCTGAAGATCCACCAGCGGGTGCACACGGGCAAGAAGCGCTATGGCTGCTCCACCTGCGGCAAGAACTTTGCCCAGTTGTCGGGGCTGCAGGATCACCGGCGGGTGCACAGCAGTGAGGGGCCCTTCACCTGCTCCGACTGCGGCAAATGCTTCAAGTCGTCGCCGGACCTGAAGAGGCATGGGCTCCTGCACGCCAGGGAGCGCCTCTACACCTGTACCCAGTGTGGCAAGGGTTTCACCCGCTCCGGCACGCTGCTGTCCCACCAGCGCACCCACACTGGCGAGCGCCCCTTCACCTGCTCCCAGTGCGGCAAGGGCTTCACCCGGTCCAGTCACCTGCTGTCCCACCAGCGCACACACACTAGCGAGCCTCCCTACACCTGTACCCAGAGCGGCAAGGGCTTCACTCACTCCTCCAAGCCGCTGGACCACCAGCGCACCCACACCGGCGAGCGCCCCTACACCTGCGCCCAGTGCGGCAAGGGCTTCACCCAGTCCAGCATCTTGCGGTCCCACCAGCGAATCCACACCGGCGAGCGGCCCTTTACCTGCACCCAGAGCGGCAACTGCTTCACCCGGTCCAGGCACCTGCTGGATCACCAGCGCACCCACACTGAGTGCCCCTACACCTGCGCCCACTGTGGCAAGGGCTTCACCCGCCCCGGCACGCTGCTGGCCCACCAGCGCACCCACACTGGCGAGTGCCCCTACACCTGCGCCCAGTGCAGCAAGGGCTTCACCCAGCCCAGCAACCTGCGGTCCCACCAGCGAACCCACACCGGCGAGCGGGCCCTTACCTGCACCCAGTGCGGCAACTGCTTCACCCGGTCCAGGCACCTGCTCGATCACCAGCGCACCCACACCGGTGAGCGCCCCTACACCTGCGCCCACTGTGGCAAGGGCTTCACCCGCTCCAGCACCCTGCTGGTGCACCAGCGCACCCACAGTGGCGAGCGCCCCTACACCTGCGCCCAGTGCAGCAAGGGCTTCTCCTGCTCCTCCAAACTGCTGTTGCACCAGCGCACCCACACCGGCGAGCGCCCCTACACCTGCGCCCAGTGCGGCAAGGGCTTCACCCAGTCCAGCATCCTGCTGAAGCACCAGCGCACCCACACCGGCGAGCGACCCTTTACCTGCACCCAGTGCGGCAACTGCTTCACCAGGCACAGGCACCTGCTGGATCACCAGCGCACCCACACCGGTGAGCGCCCCTACACCTGCGCCCACTGTGGCAAGGGCTTCGCCCGCTCCAGCACCCTGCTGTTGCACCAGCGCACCCACACCGGCGAGCGCCCCTACACCTGCGCACAGTGCGGCAAGGGCTTCACCAGCTCCAGCAACCTGCTGAAGCACCAGCGCACCCACACCGGTGAGCGGCCCTTTACCTGCACCCAGTGCGGCAACTGCTTCACCCGCTCCAGCACCCTGCTGAAGCACCAGCGCACCCATACCGGTGAGCGCCCCTACACCTGCGCACAGTGCGGCAAGGGCTTCACCAGCTCCAGCAACCTGCTGTCCCACCAGCGGGTGCACAACGGCGCCCATCCCGTCCCCAGCCCGGTGTGTGGAGAGCTCTTTGCCATGGCCTCCCACGCCCTATCTCACCAGCGTGTGCACACCAGTGGTCAGCCCTACGACTGCCCGTACTGTGGTGAGGAGTTTGACAGCTCGCGGGGTTTGCGGCAGCACCGGCGGACCCACGCCGGCGACCAGCTGCTCCCACTGTGACAAGAGAGCATGGAAGCTGCAGGAGCGCGAGCGGCTACACACCGGAGAGAGACCCTTTGTGTGCGCTGAGTGTGGCAAGGGTTTCACCCGGCTTGACCCCCTGCTGGAGCACCGACGAGTCCACACTGGCCAGCATCCCTTCACCTGCCCGCTCTGCGGCAAGGCCTTTGGCCGCTCCTCCAGCCTGCCACGTGGATAGATAGGCGCTGTTTAGGCAAGCACAAAATGCTGGAAGGAATGGGTAACATTTCAGGGTTGAGACCCATCTTCAGTGTCGACCCGAAACGTCACCCATTCCTTGTCTCCAGAGATGCTGCCTGTCCTGCTGAGTTACTCCAGCACTCTGTGAATGTCACCTATCCATGTTCTACACACATGCTGCCTGATCCGCTGAGTTACTCCAGCACTTTGTGTTAGTCATAGAGTGATATAGTGTGGAACCAGGCCCTTCGGCCCAACTTGCCCACACTGACCAACATGTCCCAGCTACACTAGTCCCACCTGATTGTGTTTGGTCCATATCCCTCCAAACTTGTCCTATCCATGCAACTGTCCTACTATTTCTTGGGATAGTACCAGCCTCAACTACCTCCTCTAACACTTTGTTCCATACTCCCACCATGCTCTGTGTCAAAAAGTTACCCCTCAGTTTCCTTTTAGATCTTTTCCCCTTCACCTTGAACCCATGTCCTCCGGTCCTTGATTCCCCCACTCTGGGCAAGAGATTCTGTGCATCTAACTAAATTGTGTTACATGCAAGATTCCAGCATCTGCAGTTTCGTGAGTCTCCCTCACCTATATCCACCTATCACTTCTGAAGAAGGGTCTCAACCTGAAACGTCACCCATTCCTTCTCTCTAGAGATGCTGCCTGTCCTGCTGAGTTACTCCAGCATTTTGTGACCACCTATCACTTGCCAGGCTTTGTCCAGCCCCCATCTCTCTTTTCCAGCTTCCTCCCCCCACCCACTCAACTCAGTCTGAAGAAGGGTCCTGACTCAAAACATTGTCTGTCCATTCCCTCTAAAGCGGTGGAGGAACTCAGTGGGTCAGGCCACATCTGTAGAGGGAAGGGAATCTAAGGCGACCACTTTCCTTTCCAACTTTCTCCACCCCCCACACCAAGCAGTCTGAAGAAGGGTCCTGACCTAGAATGTTGCCTGTCCATGTTCTCCAGAGGTGCATGTTACTCCAGGAGATTGTGTCTCTCTTTGTAAACCGGCATCTGCGGTTCCTTCTTTACGTATGTGAAGAGGAAAACATTAGTTAAGATCAAAGTTGCACTTTTGAAGGCTGAAAAATGTGATTTTATTGTGGGGAACAAGGAATTGCCAGATGAGTTGAACAGGTACTTTGGATCCATCCTAAGGAGGATACAAACAATCCTCCTGATGTACTAGTGGCCAGAGGATCTAGGGTGATGGAGGAACTGAAGGAAAACCACATTAGGCAGAAAATGGTGTTGGGTAGACTGATGAGACTGAAGGCTGATAAATCCCCAGGGCATCTGCATCCCAGGGTACTTAAGGAAGTGGCTCTAGAAATCTTGGACGTATTGGTGATAATTTTCCAATGTTCTATAGATTCAGGATCAGTTCCTGTGGATTGGAGGGTAGCTAATGTTATGCCACTTTTTAAGAAAGGCGGGAGAGAGAAAACGGAATTATAGACGTTACCCCAGGGGTGGGGAACCTTTTCATGTTGGATTGCGGTATTAAGTTAGCTGTAATCTAATAAGGCCGCATCCATAAAACTGCAATTAGATATAGTTCAAAATGTACTTTATTTTGTAAAAATCTAACTTCAAGAAAATGAAAAAAAATTGTTAATTCTAAAGTTAGCTAACCTTTTAATGACTTTGTTGTGACTCCTTTTTGTGGGCAAGCATTTCAATATATTTGGTTGCAACATGGAGGTACGCAGTTTCAGCTGATCTTCTAGATGGGTATCCGCCATTTGTGACCTTAAGGGCGTCTTGGAGGCCGGTTCTCTGGATACTTTCAAGAGAGAGCTAAATAGGGCTCTTAAAGATAGCGGAGTCGGGGGATATGGGGAGAAGGCAGGAACGGGGTACTAATTGTGGATGATCAGCCATGATTACATTGAATGGTGGTGCTGGTTTCAAGGGCTGAATGGCCTACTCCTGCACCTATTGTCTCTTGTCTAATGTCTATTGTATCTGGACTATGCGTGCATTTCACCCTGCACGTGCGCTCAGTCCGCCAAGGCCTGCTGGATCTCCCGGTTGCCAACCATTTTAACTCCCCTTCCTACTCCCACACTGATGTTTCTGTCCTGGGCCTCCTCCATTGCCAGAGTGAGGTGACACGCAAACTGGAGGAACAGCACCTCATAGCCTACAGCCCAATGACATGAACATTGAATTCTGCAAATTAAGGAAACTACCCCCTCCTAATCAAGTCCTGGCGTCTGTCCCACCCCCATCTCTTTTTTCCAGCTTTCTCCCCCGATTCCCATCAGTCCAAAGAAGGTTCCAGACCCGACACGTCACCTGTCCATTCCCCTCCAAAGTGCCAGTTGAACGGCGAGAAAACGGATGGAGAAGTGTTCCTATTACAAGCTCTCCTTGGCCCTGTCAAGAATGCTATGTCCATTCTTGGGATGCGATGCAAGGTCCGAGCTGACCCGTCATCGACATGGCTTGATTTCAAAGACAGGACAGGGGCATTCCCTGAGAGATTCGGGGGGTTGGAAGAGGTTTCGTCTGTGTTTTTCCCCTCGGTTGTTGTTCGGGGAGGAAGGCGGTGGCACTTGGCCCGTTTGGGCTAGTATGCGCGGGAGGAAGGCTGAGCTTGGATTGAGGCTTGGAAGGCTGAGCTTGGCTCCCCTGCCCCGGCCCGCATCTATTAATTAAAAGACTTATTTATCAAAAGACTGTGTCATTTATCTTTCGAGAAGCGTTGCAAGTCTGGTGGAGAGCTCACATGCGTAAAACGACATTCCCCTGACTCCATGCTTTTTCCTAAGTGGCTGGAGGGAGCAATCTCTTGAACTATATAATAATTTTGCACTGTAAACCCTCACCAAGATGGACGCCGTCAACCCCATATTTAGACGTCCGCCGTCAAACCCTCACCAAGGTGGCTGCCGTTAATCCCTCAACAAGATGGCCGCCGGCTGCAGACCAATCAGCGGCGCCGACCTCACCTTCCCTCACCAAGATGGCCGCCCGCCCCAGGCCGACTCCCAGTCGACCGCATGAAGATGGCGGCGGAGAAGCGGCAGTTGGTGACGTCGCTGCGGACGGAGCTGAGGTAAATAATGTAAATGAGCAGCAGCTGCAGCGGATTGAGCGGGATCTGTGGGGTCAACATGAGGTCAATGACCACATCATCTACAGTAAAGTACACGTGTGTGTGTGTGGAATAAAACTGGGTGCAAATTCCTTATAAATACACCAGACTCACCCTTTTATTCACTCAGGTCAATAACAGGTTATAAATAAATAAATAAATAAATCAGCAGCGGAATCAGCGAAATAAATAAACCCGGTAAATCTGGGGGAGAGAGAGAGAGCTGAGGTCAATCTCCACATAAACTACACGTCTGGGGTCAATAATATAAACTCACCGTCTGGAGCAGTGTTAAAACACATTATAAACATCTCCCTCTCTCTGGCTCCCAACCTCCCCTCTCTGTAAACAGGGCCGGATTAAATGAAGAGAGGCCCTAAACTACTTCACTTGTGAGCACCCCTCCCCCCTCCCAATCCCCACCCCCACGACTAGAGGACCATGACTACCTGACAGTGACAGTGTGACACTTTTAGATCCTACTGTATGTTGTCATTAAACAGTTGGTTTTAAAATACATATTGGATTCACTGCGAAGCAGGTGATGCGTTACCTGGATCACCGTTTGAAGCTCACGAGTTTTGTGCCTGTTGCTTCAACATCATGGAGCTGTGGTTTGCGGAGCTCCCAGCCTCGGGCTGTGCTGATTTAAACATCGTGGAGCCCTGGGATCCCTTTGCCGAGGGCCGCCAGCGTGAATCTCCACCCTGCTCAGCCTGTGGACTTTGGGTGGTGCAGGAGGGAAGGGAATAATTGACCAGGGAATTGCGAAGGGGGGGAGATGGGAAGATGTGGCGAGTGGTGGAGTCATGTTGGAGGTGGCGAAAATGACGGAGGATTATTTGTTGTATGTGACGGCTAGTGGGGTGAAAGGTGTGGACTAGGGGGACTCTGCCCTTGTTACGAGTGGGTGGATGGGGAGAAAGAGCAGTGTTACGGGGTATGGAAGAGACCCTGGTGAGAGCCTCATCTATAGTAGGGGAGGGGAACCCCGTTCCTTGAAGAATAAGGACATTTCCAATGTCCTATAGTGAAACACCTCATCCTGGGAGCAGATGCGGCATAGACGGAGGAATTAGGAGTAGGGGATGGAGTCCTTACAGGAAGCAGGGTGGGAAGAAGAGTCTAGATAGCCATGGGAGTCAGTGGGTTTATAGTGGATCTCGATCAGAAGTCTATCACCTGCGATGGAGATAGTGAGGTCAAGAAATGGTAGGGAAGTGTTGGAAATGGTCCAGGTGTATTTGAGTGCCGGATGGAAGTTATTGGCGAAGTGGATGAAGTCAGTCAGTTGTGTGTGGGTGCAGGAGGTGGCACCAAAGCAGTCGTTGATGTAACAGAGGTAGAGGTCGGGGATGGGGCCCTGGTACGTATTAAACAAGGATTGCTCGACGTAACCGACAAAGAGGCATGCGTAGCTGGGGCCCATGCATGTGCCCATAGCTACGCCTTGTATTTGGAGGAAACGGGAGGAGTCAAACGAGAAGTTATTGAGGGTAAGGAACAACTCCACTAAGCGGAGGAGAGTGTCAGTGGCCGGGTATAGGTTGCTTCTCTGGTCGAGGAAGAACCAGAGGGCTTTGAGACTATCCTGGTGGGGGATGGAGGTGTGGTGACTGGACATCCATGGTGAAGATGAGAGGGTGAGGGCCTAGAGAATGGAATGCCCGGAGATGACGGAGAGTGTCTGAGGTGTCTTGAACATAGGTGGGGAGAGATTTAACCAAGGGGGGTAGGATGGAGTCAAGGTATGTGGAGATGAGTTCGGTAGGGCACGAATAGGCAGAGACAATGGGTCTACCGGGAAAGTCAGGTTTGTGGATTTTGGGGAGAAGAGAAAATCGGGCCATGCGGGGTTGTGGAATGATGAGGTTGGAGGCTCGGGGGGTCAGGGCGTGGGAGTTGATGATGTTAGAGATAGTGGCCTGGTGCTCGTCAGTGGGGTCATGGTCCAGGGGTAGGTAGGAGCAGGTGTCCGAGAGTTGGCGCATGGCCTCAGCTTTGTAGAGATCGACGTGCCAGACTACCACGGCACCTCCCTTGTCGGCGGGTTAGATCCCCCAGTCTGGGTTGTTGCGGAGTAAGTTGATAGCTGTACGTTCGGGGGGGTGGGGGGGGGGGGGGGGGGGGTGTGATTGGAGTGTGACAGGGGAGTGGAGAAGTTGATGCGGTTGATATCGCAACGACAGTTTTGGATAAAAAGCCGGAGGGCCATGAGGGGGTCCCAAGAGGAGGGGGTGCATTGGAGACGGGAAAAGGGATCATCAATGGGGGGCGAGGACTCCTTCCTGTGGAAGAATACTGTGAGGTCGAGGCGACGGTAGAAGATCTCCAAGTCGTGGTGGGCGCGGACCTCATTGAGGTGGGGGCGGAGGGGGACAGGTAAGACCATTTGTCTTGCTGATGGTGAGGGATGGATTCTTATCCTGACATTAGGTGCAGGAGTAGGCCATTCGGCCCTTCAGGACAGAATGTTCTCAATGTCTTTCCCAGAATCTATCTCATCTTGGCTGCTCATGTGGCTGAAATAGTGTTCTGACCAGTGGACGGACGTCTGGATCCCATTGGCCTGAGACCTGGCCACAAGTTGTGGGTGGCAAGGTCATGACCCCGAGGGACATTTGTTTCAAAGGTCACGGTGGAGGGAATGTTCTGACCAATTCTAACGTCTGAGAAGTGAATAGTGATGATTTGTTAATTCATCATGGCTGAAGCAGGTGGGCTCACTTCTGACTATACTTTACTGTGGACATTTAAACAGGAAACGTCAACTGTCTTTATTAACAATGAATGACCCAGAGAAAGGAGAATGTTACTTTTGGAAGTTCATAGAGTCACAGCAGGGAAACAGCCCAGCATGGAAACAGGCCTTACCGTCAGCCAAACTTGCCCACCCCGACCAACATGCCCCATTTACACTAGTCCCACCCCAACCAACATGCCCCATCTACACTAGTCCCACCCAGACCAACATGCCCCAGCTACACTAGTCCCACCCCGACCAACATGCCTCATCTACACTAGTCCCACCCCGACCAACATGCCTCATCTACACTAGTCCCACCCCGACCAACATACCCCATCTACACTAGTCCCACCCCGAACAACATGCCCCATCTACACTAGTCCCACCCCGACCAACATGCCCCATCTACACTAGTCCCACCCCAACCAACATGACCCATCTACACTAGTCCCACCCCGACCAACATGCCCGAACTACAGTAGTCCCACCCCGACCAACATGCCCCATCTACACTAGTCCCACCTCGACCAACATGCCTCATCTACACTAGTCCCACCCCGACCAACATGCTCCATCTACACTAGTCCCACCCCGACCAACATGCCCCATCTACACTAGTCCCACCCCGACCAACATGCCACATCTACACTAGTCCCACCCCGACCAACATGCCCCATCTTTACTAGTCCCACCTCAACCAACATGCCCCATCTACAGTAGTCCCACCCCGACCAACATGCCCCATCTACACTAGTCCCACCCCGACCAACATGCCCCATCCACACTAGTCCCACCCCGACCAACATGCCCCATCTACACTAGTCCCACATGCCCGCATTTGGCCCATATCCCTCTAAACCTGTCCTATCCAAGTGTCTCTTAAATGTTGTGATAGTCCCTGCCACAATTTCCTCCTCCGGCAGCTCATTTCATACACCCACCACCCTCTGTGTCTACCTGCCGACCTAGACCCACTGCAGTTCGCCTACAGAGCCAACCGATCCACAGAGGACGCAGTCTCAACAACACTGAACCTCGTACTGTCACACCTTGATCGGAAAAATACTTATGCCAGGATCCTCTTCATAGACTTCAGCTCTGCGTTTAACACAATCATTCCGCAGCAGCTGGTGGAGAAGTTGGAGCTATTGGGGGTTGATGCTGGCACATGTAACTGGGTCCTGAACTTTCTATCACAACAGCAGCAGACAGTCAGGGTGGGCAGTAGGACATCAAAAACCATAGCCGTGAGCACTGGCTCGCCCCAAGGCTGTGTCCTAAGCCCCCTGCTGTTTAGTCTGCTTACACACGACTGTACTGCTAGACTCAATAACAACTTCATCAACAAGTTCGCTGATGACACAACAGTGGTGGGTCTCATCAGCGACAATGATGAGTCGGCGTACAGGATGGAGGTGGAGCTGCTCACAGGATGGTGAAAATCCCACAACCTCATTCTCAACGTGGGAAAAACTAAGGAGATGGTGGTTGACTTCAGGAGGGCGGGAAAACAACACCATACACCTCTGCACATCGATGGAGCTGATGTGGAAAGGGTCAGCAGCGTGAAGTTCCTAGGACTCCACCTGTCAGATGACCTGATGTCCACAACCAACACCACAGCACTGGTCAAGAGAGCCCAGCAGCGACTACACCCTCTCCGAAGACTACGTAAAGCAGGTCTCCCCACTACACATCTACGAACTTGTTATAGGGGGACAATCGAGAGCACATTAACCAACGGCATCACTTCCTGGTTCGGGGCTGCAAGGCGTACGAACGGCACCAACTTGACAGGATTGTGAAGACCGCCAGCAGGATTATTGGTGCTCCGCTCCCTTTCTTGCTGGATATATACAGGAATATATGTATCAACAGAGCCATCTCCATCATCAAAGACCCCTACCACCCATTGCATCACATATTCTCCATCCTGCCATCTGGGAAGAGGTACAGGAGCATTAGCTGCAAAACCAGCAGGATGCTCCTCAGCTTCTTCCCGCAGGCTATAAGACTGATAAACGGACTTTGCCCCCTGCCAAAGTATCGCGCACCAACCACCAACCACTGTCAGGGACAGTGACGTGTCGTGCCGCTGCCGATCGGAACACCTGTTGATGTTTAGTTGAGAGTAGTGTTAAACTTGTTCATGATATATGTATTTTTATGTCTATTTATTTTTTATTGCACACTGAATGGACACTGGTTTGAGTAACGTTTTTTTGTTTCCTCTGGGTATGTGAGTACTCAGGAAAATAACAATAAAGATATACAATACAATACAATACAAAAGTTGCCCCATAGATTGACATTATTAATGTGAACCAATTGTGCACAACTCTGCTGGTGTGAGTAATAAATGAAATGATAGATAGCAAAAATACACAGTTGTGCAGCGGTAGAGTTGCTGCCTCACAGCGCCAGAGACCCGGGTTCCATCCTGAATATGGGTGCTGTCTGTACGGAGTTTGCACGTTCTCCACGTGACCTGCGTGGGTTTTCTCCGGGTGCTCCGGTTTCTTTCCGCATTATAAAGACCTGCTGGTTTGTAGGTTAATTGGCTTCTGTAAAATTGTCCCTGATGTGTGTAGGATGGAGCTAGTGTACGGGGTGATCACTGGTCGGCGATGACTCGTTGGGCCAAAGGGCCTGTTTCCGCGCAGCATCTCTAAAATCTGAACAATACCCGGTGACTTGGCCACAGATTCACCACCCTCCGGCTAAAGAAATTCTTCCTCATCTCCTTTCTAAAGGCATGGGTGGGAAAGGCAGAGAGGGTGAGGGGCCAGACGCGGGCATGTGGGATTAGCTTTGATAGGCATGGCTGTGTTTTTCTATGCTGTGGGACTGACGGGGCTCAACAGGGTAGTAGTTTGATGCTTCAGCCTGCAGCAACCCAGGAGAACTGTGTTCCAGATTCTTCATTAGTTTGTTCTGCACATCGATCAGGAGGCGATGAAATCGCCCGTTCACATGCAGCCGCCTGAGCAAACAGTATACATACAGTGATGACCAACGCAATAAATGCAATATCCAGTGCAGAACAGTGCAGGATTGTGTTGCAGAAAGCCCGGGGTAGCACGGACGAGAGGGGCCGAAGGACCAGTCTCCGGTCAGGGCGACCACCGACGCTGTCCGTGTGGAGTTTGCATGCTTCCCCCTCCATGGTGGACCGGATGCGAGTTGGGGCAGGGGAGCAAGCTCAACCTTCCAAGCCTCAATCCAGGCTCAACCTTCCTCCCGCTCATCCTAGCCCCGACGGGCCGAGTGCCGCTGCCTTCCTCCCCGGACAACAACTGAGGGGTAAAACACAGACGAAACCTCTTCCAACCACCCGAATCCCACAGGGAATGCCCCTGTCCTGTCTTTGAAATCAAGCCATTACAATTGTGCACGATCAGTCAGAATTATCCTTTTTTTTAATATATAGACGAAAGCTGATCAAGTTCAAGTTGGAATTTATTATCACATGCACCAATTAAGGTACAGTGATATTTGAGTTACCATACAGCCATAGTGAGTAAAAAGCAACAAGACACACAGCCACATAAAATAAAATCTAACATAAACATCCACCACAGCGGAATCCACATTCTTCACTGTGATGGAAGGTAATAAAGTTCAATCATCTTCCCCTTTTGTTCACCTGTGGTCGGGGCTGTTGAACCCTTCGCAGTCACCGCTCGCTGCCGACACACTACATAAAAGTCCCTTTAAACTTCCATGATCCAAGGACATCCTCGTGAAGAAGGCCTACCCTTGGACAGCTATCCAGCCAGGAGATGCGAAAGCATTGCGGGAGTTTGCGGGGAAAGCAAGGGTTACTTGAAGTTAGAGAAATCAATGTTCATACCACTGGGATCCTCAAATTTGCGTTTAACCTCACTCTGACAGTGAAGGAGACCTTGGACAGAAAGGTCTGTGTGGGAATTTGGAAGGAGAATTAAATTGTTTTGCAACCATGAGAGCACGTAGGTCCAGGCAGACTGAGCGAAGGTGTTCAGCAAAACGATCGCCCAGTCAACGTTTATATAACCATATAACCATATAACAATTACAGCACGGAAACAGGCCATCTCGACCCCTCTAGTCCGTGCCGAACACATAATCTCCCCTAGTCCCATATACCTGCGCTCAGACCATAGTTTAGTCTCACCGATGTAAAATAGTCTATCATTTAGACTCCATCATTTACTGAGCTCATGACATTGCAAAGCATCACCTGAGACTTGTCACAGTTCCTCTGCTGTTCCTCAGCTGGCTTTTGGGAAACATACAGAATCCCATCAGAATGAATGCACCTTTCCTATTTAATGCTCTGCCCTTGTACCGAGGTGCAGTGTCAAGCTTTGCTTTGCATGCTATATAATCAGATAGGTCTATACAAGCAACCTCAATGCTAGCTTTTTTTTTTCAAAAACAGGGATATAATGGAATTTAAACTGGAGGTGGTGGAGGGCTGAACAATAACAGCCTATTGCATTTTATCTGTTTATTTATTGTGTATCTATATTGTCTATGGTATATACACACACTGAACTTTTATGTCCTGTTCTGTATTATGTTTACATGTTCTGTTGTGCTGCAGCGAGCAAGAATTTCATTGTCCTATCTGGGACACATGACAATAAAACTCTCTTGACTCTTGACTTGGACTTAAGCAAAAACGGGTTCTTGGGGAAAAAAGAGCTGACTTAAATTTAGTTGCGTCTGGTTGGGTAACTACGGCAGGGTGAAGACTGTTCCATGCTTAATTGTGCGGGGGAACTCCATGGAGCAGCCAGAACTCTGGATAGAAGAAATTGGGTGACGTTTCGTGTAGAGACCCTTCTTTAGACTCCCTCTGGTTTTAGTGCTTTTAGTTTAATTTAAAGATACGGTGTGGAAACAGGCCCTTCGGCCCAACGTATCCACGCCGACCACCGATCACCCGTACACTAATTCTATCCCACACATTAGCGGAGTGAGTCAAGAGTCAAGAGTGTTTTATTCGCTCACATCCCAGTCAGAACAATGAAATCCTTACTTGCAGCAGCACAATAGAATATGTAAACATAGTACTCTGTAAACAATGTTATAAACGCGAACAAAATATAAATATATATTTATGTATATATATAAATGTCTATATATTAAAAGTCCGCGCGTGTATGTGTGTGTGTGTGTGTTTCTGGCTGGGTGTGTTTGTAGGTGCCAGATTCGGCCTTTGATTCCATGCTACGCCAGCACTCCGTCATTAAACTCCATCAGTTTTTTCCATGTCTCTAGCTCATTCACTTTTACATCCGCCTTGGCACTCCTCAAAACATTTTTGCTTTTTATGTACCCATTTTTTAATAGAATCCCCCCCCCCCCACCCCCCACTCACTCATTTTGTCGTTTCCTGCTGGCCACCGACCATAACGGCTGCTGACGCCCGACCTTGCTCCAAAAACGCTGCCATTTTTGACGCGAGGCCTCACACTCTCTAACCAGCTGGAGTGGGGGCCAAACCCGGAGTATGGGATGGGGCCGTGTTCGGGGCCAACAAGAAGACGCCCCACGCCAGCCAACAGGTGGCAGAGGTATACGTTGGGGAACAGTTCGGGACCAATGATCACAATACCATTAGTTTCAATATAATTATGGAGAGGGTCAGAACTGGACCTAGGGTTGAGATTTTTGATTGGAGAAAGGCTAACTTTGAGGAGATGCGAAAGGATTTAAAAGGAGTAAATTGGGACAGTTTGTTTTATGCGAAAGATGTGGAAGAGAAATGGAGGACATTTAAAGGTTAAATTTTAAGAGTACAGAATCTTTATGTCTCTGTTCGGTTGAAAGGAAATAGTAAAAATTGGAAAGAGCCATGGTTTTCAAGGGAAATTGGACACGGTTCGGAAAAAGAGAGAGATCTACAATAATTTTAGGCAGCATGGAGTAAATGAGGTGCTTGAGGAGTATAAAGAAGGTAAAAAGAATCTTAAGAAAGAATTTAGAAAAGCTAAAAGAAGATATGAGGTTGCATTGGCAAGTAAGGTGAAAGTAAACCCAAAGGGTTTCTACAGCTATATTAATAGCAAAAGGATAACGAGGGATAAAATTGGTCCATTAGAGAGTCAGAGTGGACAGCTATCTGGAGAGCCAAAAGAGATGGGGGAGATATTGAACAATTTATTTTCTTCGGTATTCACCAAGGAGAAGGATATTGAATTATGTGAGGTAAGGGAAACAAGTAGAGTAGCTATGGAAACTATGAGATTCAAAGAAGAGGAAGTACTGACACTTTTGAGAAATATAAAAGTGGATAAGTCTCCAGGTCCGGACAGGTTATTCCCAAGGACATTGAGGGAAGTTAGTGTAGAAATAGCAGGGGCTATGACAGAAATATTTCAAATGTCATTAGAAACGGGAATAGTGCCGGAGGATTGGCGTACTGCGCATGTTGTTCCATTGTTTAAAAATGGGTCTAAGAGTAAAGCTAGCAATGATAGACCTGTTAGTTTGAAGTCAGTGGTGGGCAAATTAATGGAAAGGATACTTAGAGATAATATATATAAGCATCTGGATAAACAGGGTCTGATTAGGAACAGTCAACATGGATTTGTGCCTGGAAGGTCATGTTTGACTAATCTTCTTGAATTTTTTGAAGAGGTTACTCGGGAAATTGATGAGGGTAAAGCAGTGGGTGTTGTATATATGGACTTCAGTAAGGCCTTTGACAAGGTTCCTCACGGAAGGTTGGTTAAGAAGGTTCAATTGTTGGGTAATAATGCTGGAGTAGCAAGATGGATTCAACAGTGGCTGAATGGGAGATGCCAGAGAGTAATGGTGGATGGTTATTTGTCAGGTTGGAGGCCAGTGACTAGTGGGGTGCCACATGGAGCTTTGTTGCGTCCACTGTTGTTTGTCATGTACATCAATAATCTGGATGATGGTGTGGTAAATTGGATTAGTAAGTATGCAGATGATACTAAAATAGGTGGGGTTGTGGATAATGAAGTAGATTTTCAAAGACTACAGAGAGATTTATGCCAGTTGGAAGAGTGGGCTGAAAGATGGCAGATGGAGTTTAATGCTGATAAGTGTGAGGTGCTACATCTTGGCAGGACAAATCTAAATAGGACGTACATGGTAAATGGTAGGGAATTGAAGAATGCAAGTGAACAGAGGGATCTGGGAATAACTGTGCACAGTTCCCTGAAAGTGGAATCTCATGTAGATAGGGTGGTAAAGAAAGCTTTTGGTGTGCTGGCTTTTATAAATCAGAGCATTGAGTATAGAAGTTGGGATGTAATGTTAAAATTGTACAAGGCATTGGTGAGGCCAATTCTGGAGTATGGTGTACAAGTTTGGTCGCCTAATTATAGGGAGGATGTCAACAAAATAGTGAGCGTACAGAAGAGATTTACTAGAATGTTGCCTGGGTTTCAGCAACTAAGTTACAGAGAAAGGTTGAACAAGTTAGGGCTTTATTCTTTGGAGCGCAGAAGGTTAAGGGGGGACTTGATAGAGGTCTTTAAAATGATGAGAGGGATAGACAGAGTTGACGTGGATAAGCTTTTCCCACTGAGAGTAGGGAAGATTCAAACAAGGGGGCATGACTTGAGAATTAAGGGACAGACGTTTAGGGGTAACATGAGGGGGAACATCTTTACTCATAGAGTGGTGGCTGTGTGGAATGAGCCTCCAGTGAAGGTGGTGGAGGCAGCTTCGTTTTTATCATTTAAAAATAAATTGGATAGTTATATGGACGGGGAAGGAATGGAGGGTTATGGTCTGAGCGCAGGTATATGGGACTAGGGGAGAATACGTGTTCGGCACGGACTAGAAGGGTCGAGATGGCCCGTTTCCGTGCTGTAATTGTTATATGGTTATAGACACAAAAAACTGGAGTAACTCAACAGGTCAGACTGAATCTCTGGACAAAAGGAAAATTTTACATTTTGGGTTGAGTCTGAAATAGGTTCATGCACACCTTTGGAATGTGGAAGAAAACAAGAGCACCCGGAGTGAACCCATGCGATCAATGGGAAAATGAGCAAACTCTATGCAGACAGCACCCATATTCCGGGTCTCTGGCACTTTTAGGCAGCACCTTTATGGCCAATGTACTGCCCCATAGTCTTGAACAATTAAAACATACAGTAGCTGTAAAGGGGAACATAGCGTCACATGGATCTTTAAAACAGAAAATTGATATTTTCTGTTTTTTTAGTAACTAAAGTTATCAACGTATAATTTTTTGTGTGTTGGAAAACAAAATATAGTGGCACAGCTGGTGGACTTGCTGCCTCACACGCCAGAGATCTGTGTTCGATCCTGTTCTCGGGCACTGTCTGTGTTGAATTTGCACATTCTTCCTGCAAGCGTGTGGGTTTCCTCCCACATCCCAAAGATGTATTGGCTTTGTAGGTTAACTTGTCTCTGTAAAATTTCCCCTAATGTGTAGGGAGTGGGTGAGGGAAGTGGGATAACAGAACTGGTGTGAATGGGTAGACAAAAATGCTGGAGAAACTCGGCGGGTGAGGCAGCATCTATGGAGCGAAGGAAATAGGCGACGTTTCAGGTCGAGACCCTTCTTCAGATGTGAGGTTGGGGGTGGGGCGGGAAGAAGAAAGGAATAGGCTGAGACAGTGGGCTGAGGGAGAGCTGGGAAGGGGAGGAGAAAGCAGGGACTACCTGAAATTGAAAAAGTGAATGTTCATACCGCTAGGGTGTAAACTGCCCAAGCAAAATAAGAGATGCTGGCCAAGGAAGAGGTCCAGGACACAAAGGTCGGATTCTGAATGGGAGGGGGAGTTGAAGTGCTGAGCCACCGGGAGATCAGGTTGGTTTTTGCGAACCGAGCGGAGGTGTTGGTCGAAGCGATCGCCAATCCAACGCTTGGTCTCACCGATGTAGAGCAGCTGACACCTGGAGCGGTGGATGCAATAGATGAGTTTGGAGGAGGTGCAGGTGAACCTCTGCTGCACTTGGAAAGACTGCTTGGGTCCTTGAATGTAGTCAAGGGGGGAGGTAACGCGACAAGTGTAGCATTTCCTGTGGTTGCAAGGGAAAGTGCCAGGAGAGGGGGTGGTTTTGGTGGGGAGGGACGAATTGACCAGGGAGTTACTGAGGGAGCGGTATCTGCGGAAAGCCAACAGGGGGGAGTAGGAAGATGTGGCCTGTGGTGGGATCCCATTGCTAGATAAAAAAGCTGGAGAAAATCAGTGGCTAAGGCAGCATCTATGGAGCGAAGTAATAGACAACGTTTCAGGTGGAGACCCTTCTTCGGATTGATGTCGGGGGGAGGCGGGACGAAAAAGAGGCGGAGACAGTAGGCTGTGGGAGAGCTGGGAAGGGGAGGAGAAGGAAGGAGAAAGCAAGGACTACCTGAGATTAGAGAAGCTAATGTTCAAACCGCTGGGTTGTAAACTGCCCAAGCAAATATGAGGTGCTGCTCCTCCAATATGTGGTGGGCCTCACTCTGGCCATAGAGGAGATCAGGACAGAATGGTCGCATTCGGAATGGGAGGGGGAGTTGAAGTGTTGAGCCACCGGGAGATCAGGTTGGTTATTGCGAACTGAGTGGAGTAGTTGTGCGAAGGGAGTGGTACGGGGAGGAGGAGGGGGGAAAGGGGAGGGGGTAGGGGGTGAGAGGGTGGGGAGGCGGAAGGGGAGCATAGGGGGAGGGGAGGGGGAGGAAAGGCGGAAGGGGAGCATAGGGGGAAAGAGAGGGGAGGGTGAGGGGGTGAGGGGTAGCTGTGGGGATGAGGGGTAGGTGGAGGGGCAAGGGGAGGGGAGGTTGACGGTGAGGGTGAGGTGGAAAGGAATGGTCAACGAGAGGAGTGTGTGAGACGTTGAGGGGGAAGGGGAGGGGCTGGTAGGGGTGGTAGTGAGAGGGGTGAGGGGGAGGAGGGAGGAGAGGGTGAAGTGGGGGAGGTTGTGTGGGGTGTGAAGGGATATGGGTGGGAGAGGGGGAAGGGGAGGTTGAGCGTGAGGTGTTTGTGAGGGATGTGAGGAGGGAGGGGGTGGGAGGCATAGCGGGAGGGTGAGGGGGAGGATAAGGGGAAATGTAGGGGGGGGGAGGTGGAGGGATGGTAAGGGGGAGGGATAAGAGTTGGGGAGGAGGTATGGGTAGGGGTTGGTGAGGAGTGGGGAGGGGGGATGGAGCTGATGAGTGGGGAGAGGGGAGGGGTGAGGGAAGAGTGAGGGGGTGGGGTTGAGGAGGAAAGGGGGAGATGGGGAGGGGGAAGGGGAGGGTGAGGGTGAGGGTAGGGGGTCGATGGTGAGGAGGAAGGGGAGGGGGAGAAGTGGGAGGAGGAATGGTAGACGGAGGAGGGGGAGGGAGAAGGGGAGGGGGAGGGCAAGGGTGTGGGGTTTGTGAGGGGGGAAGGATAGGAGAGAAGGTAGGGGGAGGGGGTTGGGGAGTGGAGGAAGGTGAAGGGAGGGACAGGGATGGAGGGGTAAAACGGGGGAGGGTGAATGGGAGGATGACGGGGAGAGGGGGTGGATAGTGGGATGGTGAGGGGAGGGGGATGGAGGGGATGGGGGTGAGGGAGGGTGATGAGTGAGGATGAGGGAGGAGGTGCATGGATGGGGGGATAAATGCAGGGGAGGGGGAGGGAGGAGGAGAGGAAGGAAGGGAGAAGGGAGTACGGGTGGTGGTGAAGAGGATGAGGGTGAAGGGTAGTGGGAATGATAGGGGTTGATGAGGGGGGAGTGGAGGTTGAGGGAGAGGAGGTAGGGGAGGGGGAGGGTGATGTGGGGTCGGGGGAGAGTGACGGTAAGAGGAGTTTGAAGGGGTGGCGACGGGGAAGAGTTGGGGAAGGGTGAGCGTGAGTGTGAAGGGAGGGGGTAGGGGTAGGCGAGGGGGTTGATAAGTAGGAGGGGGAGGAGGAAGGGTTGTGGGGGAGAAGGGCAGGGGAGAGAAGGAGGGGATGGGGAATTGGAGGGGGGATAGGGAAGGATTGGGGGAAGGGATGGAGGAGGAGGAGGAGGTGGATGTGATTGGGGAGGGGGAGGTGGACGGGGAAGATGAGAGCGAGGGGAGGGGAAGTCTTACGGGGAGGGGAGGGGGTAGAGGAGGGGGGGAAGGGGGAGGCTGATGAGGGGGTGGCGGAGGGGGAGATGATGGAGAAAGAGGAGGGGAAGAGAGAAGGGTTGAGGTGCGGGGTGAGGGGTCGGGAGGAGGGGGTGGGAGGTTAAAGGGAACGGGAGGGGTGCGGGTGAGGGAAGATGGAGGGGGTTTGAAGGGGCAGGAAAGGGGTGGGAGGGGGGGTGTGAGGGGGAGGTGGACAGGAAAGGGGAGGATATGGGGAGGGCGAGGAGGCGGGGAGGTGGGAGTGGATGGTGAAGGTGAGTGGAGAATGAAGGTGTCGGGGAGGCAGAGTGGGAAGGGGAGGCGGAGGAGACGGGGAGGATGATGATAGGGTTAGGGTTAGGGGGAAAGGCAGGATGAGGGGGATGGGGAGGAGGTGGGGAAGGTGAGGTGGAGAGGGCGGGGAGTGGAAGGGGGATTCAGGGGAAGCAGAGGGGGAGGGGGGTTGGTTGAAGAGGATTTGGAGAGCAACGGGGAGGGGATGGTGAGGTTGAGATGGAGAGGGAGGGGGAGGGGAGCAGGAGGGGTGAGGATGGGAAGGGCAGGTTGATGGAGGTTGAGGGGAAGGGGAGGGGAAAGGGGGAGGTGAAGGGAGGATGAAGAGGAGGCGGAGTGCTGAGGGGCAAAAGGGAGGGGAAGGGGGAGAGGGAGGGGAAGGGGGAGTGGGTTGAGGGGGTGGTGCGCGTGAGGGGGAGTGGAGGGGAAGGGCAGGGGGAACGGAGTGGGGGGGAGTGGGAGGGGTGAGGCTGTGGGGTAGGCGGAACGGGAGAAGGTTGATGAGGAGGGCGTGGAGGGTGAGGGGGCAGCGTGCGCGAGGGGAAGTGGATGGGAGGGTGAGGGGGAATGGGAGGGGGAGGATGATGAGGATGGGAGGTGCGTGAGGGGGAGGGGAGGGGGAAGGGGAGAGTGGAGAGCGTGAGGGTGAGGGGGAGGTTGAAGGGGACGGGGAGGGTGAGGAGGGGTGGAGGGGAGGAAGGGGAGTGAGCAGGATGGGATGCGGGGAAGCGGAGGGGGAGAATGAGAGGGATAGGGAGGAAGTGGAGGGTGTAGTGTAGGAAGAGGGGGATGGGAGGGAGGTGAAAGGGGAGCGAGGGTGGTGCTGATGAGGGGGAGGGGAAGGGGATGGCGAAAAGATGGGTGAAGGGGAGGGGGAGAGGGGGTGGGGATATTGAGGGGGAGGTGATGGGGAAGGTGGGGGAGGGTGAGGGGGAGGAGTTGAGGGGGTTGGGGAGGGGACGGCGAAGATGCGAGCGATGGGAGGGAAAGGTTGACGGGGAGGGGAGGGGGTAGGGGAGGGGTAGAGGAGAGATAGGCTGATGAGGGGGAGACGGAGGGGGAGGGAGGGGTGGGGGTGCGGGGAAGTGGAGGGCGAGGGGCGGGGGGATGGGGAGGGAGGTTAAAGGAAATGGGAGGTTGCGGGTGAGGGAGAGAGGGGAAGGGGAGGGAGAGAGGGGAAGGGGTGGGAGAGGGTGAGAGGGAAGTGAGGGGGAGAAGAGGCGGGCGATGAGGGCCAAGCAGAGGGGGAGAGGATGGGAAGGGGAGGGGGTGGCGGCGGGGAGAGGGGAGGGGAAGGGAGTGGAGTGAGGGGGATGGTGTGCGGGAGGGTGAGGGGGAGAGGAGGGGAAGGGGAGGAGGAGGGAAGTGGAAGGAAAGGGGGCAGATAGGGGAGGGGAGGAGATTGGGAAGAGAAGTGGGGAGAGTGATGTGGAGGGGGAAGATGTGGAGTGAGGGGAGTGCGAGGGGCAGTTGGAGGTTGAGAAGGCGGAGGGCACGGAGTGGAAGTTTGAATGGGGGTGCGAGGAGAGGGGGCGCGCAGGGGAGGATGAAGGTGCATGGAGAATGAGGGGGTGAGAGGGATAGTGGTAAGGGGAGGCGCAGGAGACAGGGAGGATGATGAGGGTTAGGGTTAGGGGGAGCCGCATGGTGAGAGGGATGGGGAGGTGGAGGTGAACGTGAGGGGGATAGGGAGGGGAGGGGAAGAGTGATGGTGGGAATGCGGTGCGGGATGGGAGGTGAGGCGGAGGGCGGGGGAGGATGAGTGCGAGGGAAAGGAACGGTTGAGGGGAAGGTTAGGAGAGGAGGTAGGGGAGGGGTGATGATGGGGGGGGAGGGGGAGGCGGAGGCGGAGGGCAAGTGTGATGAGGGGGAAAGAGGAGGGAGGAGGGGGAGAGTGAGGGGGGATGTAGGGGAAACGGGGAGGTTGAGGTTGAGAGCGAGGTGGAGGGGGTATGGGAAGGAGAGGAGGAGGAGGGGAGGGAAGGGGAGAATGAGGGGGACGGGAGGAAGTGGAGGGGGTAGAGGATGAATAGGGGGCGGGAAGGGGAGGTGGAAGGGGAGTGTGGGTGATGAGGGGGAGGGGAAGGAGGGGAGAAGGGGAGGGGTTGGGGATGTTGAGGGGGAGGCGATGGGGATGATAAGCGGGAGGGGGAGAGAGGGGTGGTGAGGGGGAGGGGGTTGAGAGGGAGGGGAGGGGGCAGGCAAGATTGAGGGGAAGGGGAGGCGGTGAGGAATGGAGGAGCAAGGGGTGGAGGTAGATGAGGTTGAGGTGAGGTTGAGGTGAGGGGAGGGGAGAGTAAGGGGGAGGGGGAGAAGGGGGTGTGGCGGAGATAGGTAGTGGGTGGGGAAAGAGGCGGGGGGTGGCAGGGAGAGGGGGAAGGGGTGGGGGTGAGGGGGAAGGTTGGGATGGGGAAAAGTGGAGGGTGTTTGAGGGAGAGGAGGGAAGGGGAGGGTGTGAAAAGGATTGGTGGGAAGGTGGTGAAGGGAGGTGGAGGGGCGGGGAGGGGAGAGGAAGGGGGAGGGGAGTGGGGAGAGGAGCGGAAGTGTGAGGGGGAGGGGAGGGAAGTGGATGAAAAGTGGGAGGGGAGGGGAAGGTGAGGGGGTGAGAAGAGTTGGGAGTGTGGTTAGGGGTGAGGGAGGGTGAGTGGGTGCGGTGGGCAAGGGGGTAGGGGTAGGCAAAGGGGAGGGGCAGGGGGATGTGGAAGGAGAGGGAGGGGAGGGGAGGGGGAGAAGGAAGTGATGGAGGAGGAAGGGGATGGTAGGGCACGGGGAGGGGATGAGGGGGTGAGGGGGAAGGGGTGGGGGAGTGTGAGGGAAGGAATGTTGAGGGGGATGGGGAGCAGGAGGGGATGTGGCAGGGGGAAGGCGATGGGAGGGTGATGGGGAGGGGAAGGGGAGGGGCAAGTGGAGGGGGACGGGGACGGGGTGGGGAAGAAGGGTAGGGGAGGATAAAAGGAGGAGGGAAGGGGGCGGAGGAAGGGGAGCGTGGAGTGGAGCGCAGGCGGAGTGCGGAGGGAGAAGAGAAGGGGAGGGGGAGGGCGAAGGGGAGGGGGAGGGCGAAGGGGAGGGGAAAGGGGTGGGGAAAGTGGAGGGGAGGGGGAGTCTGATGAGGGGTTAGTAGGAGGCGGAGCGGGGGAGTGATGATGGGAAAAGAGGAGAGGGAGGGAGAAGTGGAGGGGGTTCGGGGGCGGGGGAGGGGGAGGGAGGTTAAGGGGAACATTAGGTTGCGGGTGAGGGGAGGGGGGGGATTTGAGGGGAAGCAGCGGGAGTGGGGTAGCAGGAGGGGAGTGCGAGGGTGAGGGTTAGGGTTAGTGTTTAGGGTTAGTTATAAAGGCACGGTGATGGGGGAAAGGGGTGGGGGTGGGGAGTTGAGGGGGATGAGGAGGGGGAGGAGATGGGGAGGGGGGTTGAGGGGAATTAGAGGGGAGGAGGGTGAGGGTGAGGTGGCGGGATAGGGGAGAGGGAGGAGAAGGGTGTGGAGGGGGAAGGGCAGTGTGAGGGTGGGTGAGAGGAAGGGGAGGGAGAGGGGGAGGGGCGGGGAGGATGAGGGGATGGGGAGGGTGAGGGGGAAGGGGAGGGTGAGGGTGAGGGAGGTGAGGTGAGGAAGGGTTGAGAGGAGGGGATGATGAGGGGATGGGGAGGGGGAGAGGGAGAGGGGAGGGCGAGGGGTGGGAAAGTGTAGGCGGGTGGGGAGTGGGAGGAGGAGGAAGGGGGAGGGAGGGCGTGGGGGAGGTCGAAGTGGAGGTTGATATGGAGGGGGTGGAGGAGGGCTGAGGGGAGGGCTGAGGGGAGGGGAAAGGGAGGAGGAGTGTAGGAGAGGGGAGAGTACGGGAAGGGGTGTGGATGGGGAGGGGGTGGGGAGGGGATGGGGCGGGGAGGAAGGGGAGGGGGAATGTGAAGGGGAGAGGGAAGGGGAATGTGGTGAGAAGGAAGGGGAGGGAGAGGGGTGGGTGATAGGGGGTGAGGGCAATGGGGGAAGGGTTGAGGGAGGGTGAGGGGGAAGGGAGGGGTGGGGTGGTGGGGAAGGGGTGGGGTAGGGCGAGTGGGAGGGCGAGGGGGCGAGGGAGGGGGAG
>NC_045970.1:2908976-2938976 GCF_010909765.2 Amblyraja radiata
GTGGAGAGGAAGGTATAGAGAAGGGTGGAATAAGGGGAGGACGGGAGAGGAGAAGTGTGTGGTGAGAGGAGTGGGGAGACGAGGGAGAGGAGGGGAGAGAAGAAGGAGAGGAGGGGGGAGAGGAGTGGGGAGCCGAGGGGAGAGAAGAAGGAGAGGAGGGGGGAGAGGAGGGGATGAGGAGGGGAGAATAGGGGAGAATAGGGGAGAGGAGGGGAGAGTGGAGGGGAGAAGAGGAGGGGAGAAGAGGAGAGAGAGGAGGGTTGAAATGAGGGGTAGAGGGGGGGGGAGGAGGGGGATGAGGAAGGGGTGAGGCGGGGGCGAGGAGGCGAAAGGGAGAGGGAGAGGAATGGGGAGAGGAGGGGGTAGAGGTGGAGGAGAGGAGGGGAGAAGGGTGGGAGAGGGTAAGGAGCGTGGGGAGTGGGTGAGGCAGGGGTGGACCTGGGGTGATGGAGAGTGCGACGGGTAGGGGCAGCAACAATGGGAAACCGTGAGGGAGGTGAAGGGGGGTCCAGACGGGGTGCGTGAATAAAGAAAGTGGTGAAGGGTGGCAGGAGAGCTAGAAAAAGGGCTAGGGAGGGAGACGGGAAGATGAAGAAGGAGGGTTTCGGAAGGGGATGAGGGAGAGGAATGGGAAGGGGGTCTGGAGGGAGAGATGAAGGATCGCGGCTGGGGGTGAGGAAGGGAAATACGGGGAGAGGATGGGGAGAGGAGGGGAGGGGAGAGGAGGAGGAGAGGAGGGGGTGGTGGGGGGATGGAGGGGATGAGTAGTGCTTGAGGAGGTGGTGGAGGAGGGTGAGAGGAGGGGAGAGTATGGGGAGTAGAGGGTGAGAGGAGGGGAGAGGATGGGAAGGGAAAAGGGGAGGAGGATAAAAGGGGAGAGGAGAAGAGAGAGGATGGGGATAGAAAGGAGGGGAGAGGATGGGAATAGACAGCGAGAGATGAAGGGGAAGAGGAGTGGGGAGAGGTGTGGGGCGAGAAGGGGGGAGGAATGTGAGGAAGGGAGAGGAGGGAGATGAAGAGGAAAGGGGTAGAAAATGGGAGGGGAGAGGAAGAAGGAGAGTAAGGAGTAGATGTGGTCGGGAGAGGTTGCGGGAGGGGGAGGAAGGGGTAAGGGGGATAGGATGTGGAGCGAGAGGGAAAGGAGGGCCACAGTCAATGGGAGCATCAGAGGGAATAATGAGGGAGGGATGGAGGGATGCAGAGAGGTAGACGGAGATGAGGAGAGGCAGGTGGGGTCTGTTGGGGAGAGGGAAAGGCATGGGTGTGCGGGAAATGGAGAACGGGAGGTTGAGGGGAGGAGGGTGAGGGGGAAGGGGGCAGAGGGAACGAGGGGCGAGGGGTGGAGAGGGGGGAGGCAGCAAGATTGGATGAGTGCGGGAAGATGAAAGGGGAGAGAGAGGGTGAAGGAAGGACAAAGGTGGTGAGGTATGAGAGGGAGATGACAGGAGAGTGGATAAGTAAGTAGGGGGTGTCGAGGGAGGGGTTGGTGGAGGGGGAGGTGGGAGAGGAGGGGGAAAGATGGAGAAAGGAAGGTGGAGAGCAGGGGGAGAGGAGATGGTGGAAGAGGGGAGAGGAGGGGACAGAGGGGGAGATAGGATGGGGAGAGAGGAGGGAGAGAGGAGAGGGAGAGAGGGGGTGGAGAGGAGGGAGTGAGTATGGATAGATGGGAAGAGGATGGGGAAAGGAAGAGGAGATAGGGGAGATATGATAGAAACATAGAAATTAGGTGCAGGAGTAGGCCATTCGGCCCTTCGAGCCTGCACCGCCATTCAATATGATCATGGCTGATCATCCAACTCAGTATCCCGTTCCTGCCTTCTCTCCATACCCTCTGATCCCCTTAGCCACAAGGGCCACATCTAACTCCCTCTTAAATATAGCCAATGAACTGGCCTCGACTACCCTCTGTGGCAGGGAGTTCCAGAGATTCACCACTCTCTGTGTGAAAAAAGTTATTCTCATCTCGGTTTTAAACGATTTCCCCCTTATCCTTAAGCTGTGACCCCTTGTCCTGGACTTCCCCAACATCGGGAGCAATCTTCCTGCATCTAGCCTGTCCAATCCCTTAAGAATTTTGTAAGTTTCTATAAGATCCCCTCTCAATCTCCTAAATTCTAGAGAGTATAAACCAAGTCTATCCAGTCTTTCTTCATAAGACAGTCCTGACATCCCAGGAATCAGTCTGGTGAACCTTCTCTGCACTCCCTCTATGGCAATAATGTCCTTCCTCAGATTTGGAGACCAAAACTGTACGCAATACTCCAGGTGTGGTCTCACCAAGACCCTGTACAACTGCAGTAGAACCTCCCTGCTCCTATGCTCAAATCCTTTTGCTATGAAAGCTAACATACCATTCACTTTCTTCACTGCCTGCTGCACCTGCATGCCCACTTTCAATGACTAGTGTACCATGACACCCAGGTCTCGCTGCATCTCCCCTTTTCCTAGTCGGCCACCATGATGAGGGGGAGAGAGGAAGAGAGAGGAGGGAGAGAGGAGGGGGAGAGGGGAGAGAGAGGGGGAGAGAGGAGTGAGAGAGGAGGGAGAGAGGAGGGAGAGATGAGAGAATGGGGAGAGAGAAAGGGGAAAGTGGAGGTGGAGAGTGGGGGAGGGGGAGACGAGAAGAAGCGGATAGGAAGGGGAGAGAGGAGGGAGAGGGGAGGTAGAGAGGCGGGGGAGAATAGGGCGTGAGGGGGTAGAGAGGGGGTGAGAGGATAGGGGAGAGGAGGTGGGGAGGGAGGGGAACGGAGGGGGAGAGAGGAGGGAGGGAGTGGGGAGAGAGGGGAGAGTGGGGGAGAGGAGGGGGAGAGGAGGTGAGAGGAGGGGGAGAGTGGGGGAAGAGGATGGTGAGTGCAGGGAGAGTGGAGGGAGAGAGGAGGGGGAGACTGGGAAGAGGAGGCAGAGGGAGGAGGTGGGAGATGAGGGGGTAGGAGGGGGAGGGGGTGGGCGATGAGAGGGAGAGGAGGGGGAGAGGAAGGGGAGATGAAGGGGAGAGGAGGTGGGAGAAAAGTGGGTGAGGAGGGGGGGGATGAATGGGTAGAGGAAGGGGTGAATGAAGGAGCAAGGAAGGGGAAGAGGGAGAGGGATGGGGAGAGGTAAGTGAAGGTGGAGAGGAAAGGGGGGGGTAGCTGTGGGAGGGGGAAGGCAGTTGAGGAACGGAAAGAGAAGAAGGAGAGAAGATGGAGGGAAGGGGGACTGGAAATGATGGAGGGGGGGAAGCGAGGGGTATGGGGAGAAAATGAGAGTGAGGGAAATAAGAGGATGCGGAGGGGGTGATGATGGGGAAGAGGGAGGGGAGCTAGGGGAAGGGGTGAGATGGTGGGGGGGAGGGGATGGGGGGGGAGGGGGACGAGGAAGGCGAGGGGCCGGGAGATGAAGGGCGAGAGGAGGTGAGGAAGTGAAGGGGAAGGGGAGGGGAGGAGGTGTGGGAAGAAATGGGGAGGGTGGTGCAAGATAAAGGGGAGGTGAGAGGAAGGTCGATGGGGTGAAAGGAAGAGGGCGGGCGGGAGGAAGTGGGAGGCTCAGAGGAAAATGGTGGGGGATGAGGACGGAGGTGAGGAAGGGGATGAGGAAGGGGAAGTGGCAAAGGAGGTGAGGAAGAGGAAGTGGAGAAGGAGGTGAGGAAGGGGTGGGAGGGGGAAGTGGGAAAACGGGCGAGGAAGGAGTGTGAGGGAGAAGTGGGTGAGGAAGGGGTGGGAGGGGGAAGTGAGGAAGGGGGTGAGGATGGGATGGGAGGGGGATGTGGGGAAGGGGGGAAGGGGGTGAGGAAGGGGTGGGAGGGGGATGAGGAAGGGGGTGGGCAGGTAGAAGGGGGTTAGAGTGGGGAGGGAGAGGGGGAAGGTGAATAAGGGGAGGGGGCGTATACGGGTGGAAGGGGGGCATGAGGAAGGCGGGGGAGGTGGAGGGTAGGAAGGTGATGAAGGGCAAGGAGACAGGGGAGGGAGAATGGGGATAAGGAGGAGGAGAGAGAAAGGGGATGAGTGTGGAAGGGGGAGCAGTGGAAGTGTGGAGAGGAAGTGGGAGGGGGAAGAGGAGGAAACGAAGTGGGTAGGAAGGGGAGGGGGAAGAGGAAGGGGAGGGGGAGAATTCGGAGAGGGGTTGAATGGGGAGGAGCGAGTGGAAGGGAAGGGTAATGGAGGGGAAGAGGAAGGGGAGGGAGATAGTCGATGCGAGCGCCAGATGGGGCGTGGGAGGGTTTAGAGGGAGAAAAAGAAAGGAGGATAGGGTGAGAGGGGGAGAGTGGGAGGTGCAGGGGAGGGGGAGAAGGAGGCTGGGAGGGAATGAGAGGGTGAGTGGGTGTGGTAGGTAGACAGGGAGGGGGTGTGGCGGAGGAGGTGGGAGAGGGGAGAACGGAGAGGGGGAGCCGAAAGGGAACACGGAGCGGGAGAGTGGAGCAGAGGGAAGGATTGTGGGAGCTGGCGATGGAGGGGCAGAGGGAGAGAGCGGCAGAGGGAGGGGCAGAGTGAGGAAGGGGCAGAGTGAGAGGGAGAGTGAGAGGGAGAGTGGGCAGAGGGATGGGAGGAGGAAGCGGGAGAGGTTGGGTCAGAGGGAGAGGATGTTATTTCCTTGTTTTCGCATTTTTAGCGATTTTATTATTTTTCCTCGTGCCGCCTTGATGTCTTGTTCGCCACACCCCTGACGCTCAGTCTGAAGAAGGGTCCAACGCTAAATATCACCAGAGATTTCCCCAGAGATGCTGCCTAACCCGCTGAGTTATTCCACATTTTAGTGCTTCCCTTCGGTTTAAACCAGCATCTGCGGTATCTCCCGACACAAATAAAATAGTAAGATTAAACGAGAACTTACCAGTTTGAAGTTTGATCTGTAGTTTACGAGGAGTTACGATGAGGGATTACGTGAAGAACCCGCTCAGCACGCATGTGCGTCATACTTCAAAGCAGCGGTGCGGAATCACAGATAGACACAGTTATTGAAGTAAACATAGTAAAGACAAGGAGACATCAGTTTATCAGTTTGACCCATATTATTGAATGTGGGAGTGGAGGTCACGTAATCCCTCATCGTAACTCCTCGTAAAATACAGATCAAACTTCAAACTGGTAAGTTCTCGTTTAATCTTACTATTTTACTTCGGTGTCACGTGAGTGATTCCGTGAAGACTTCAAAGCTCTGTGATTTCATACCGTGTAACAGTTACTTCACTCACTGCCGAAGTCCTTGAGGGAGGAAGTATGTTATCGTAATCAACCAATGAATCTGTTTGTAGAAAAACACAATGGTATTTTTTAACAATAACAACAAATAAATTAAATTGCTCCCCTGGGCTTAAATTAAATATTTGCAGTCTGTAAATCTTTCCTGCAAATAAAACAGGTTTTGCCAACGGCTTATTATAAAATTTCTGAACGGTCTTTCCCCCCACCATCTTGCTGTAGCCAGGATGTGGTCTATAGGCACGTCCATTCTTTTAGCCGTCGACGTGGATGCTGCCCTGGTGGAATAAAAATTGTACATGTTAGTGTTTATCCCAGCAATTTTTAGCACCTGCTTGAGCCATCTCGCAATGGTTTGGCTCGTCACCTGACCATAAAGTTTTTTATGACTGACCCACAAGGCTTTTCATCTCCCTCGAATATTTTGGTTGATGTCTATGTAGGATAGTAGGTGGGTCGTGGCACATAACCGTGGTTCTGGCGGGTAAGCCCGGAATTCCACGACTGGATTAGGTATTCCTGGTCTGCTCTGTTTGATCAGTCTCTGGATAACGACAGAGATCTGGTCTGGAGCTGTGAGCATACTGTCCAGTCGCAATAGGTGTAGTGACTGAACCCTCTGTGCAGATACAAGTGCCATCAACATGAGTGTTTTTGAGCATAGATTGTTCCAGGTTGAAGGATCTGGCTGGTGGCCATCCCCTGAGGCATGTCAGGACCACACTGACATCCCCTGTATGGGTGTACCTTGGTCTAGGGGTTAGTTGTAAATACCCTTCATTAGTTTGACCACCAGCCGTTGCGACACCATGGCCTGTTGTCCCGGAGCTGGTTTTAAATAGACAGGCAGGGCACTTCTAGCTGTGTTGATGGCTCTGTAGCTGAGTCCTTCATCGTGGTGAAGGTTTGCCAGGAATTCCAGTCCGACCTGGTGTCTGCCACTGTATTTAGCTTACCTGGCAGGTAAGTTGCTGATAGCCAAATATGTCTTTGGACACACCATTGCCAAATTGTGTTGACCACCTTGTCGCATGATACCGATTTTATGCCGCCCATATAGTTAATGTAGGCCACCACCGTAGTATTATCTATTTGTAACCGTACATGCAAGTGATGCATATTTATGCATATGCTTTTAAACCATAAAAGTCACCCAACATCTCTAGATAATTAATCCCCAGTGTAAGTGGTAACGATGACTCTGGGTTAGTCCATCTACTACCTGTGCTGGATATAGAGTTAGTTGCTCCACAGACTTCAGCACTGGCATCTGTTTGGATAACTGACGTTGGGTTAGTGATGATAATAGGCTGAAACTATGCCAAACGTTTTTTGCCCACCACTGTAGTTCTGATATTGCTTCAGTGGGTAACATCATGACACGATCATAATGACCTGTATGTCGTTTTTGCTGCAAAGGTCCGAATTATGTAGCCGGAAATGCTGCTACCATTTTCCCAATTACTCTGTTACTTGTCTAGTAGTTGGTAGTTTGTTGACCATTAAATTGTTGCATGATTGTGCCAATTCAACTATTTTGTCTCTTGGCAATGTTGCAGTCACGTAGACTGATTTAGTTGTGAAGCTCAAGTAGTCCATGATAGTGGATGGCTTCAACTTAGATTTATCTGGATGTAAGACAATCCCAGGGTTTCGAATAACTGTTTGGTAGCTGATACAGCTAAGATAGTCAATTCCATGGTCTTGCCTACCATTTAAGATATCATCAAGATATGCCATGACAATATGTTTCTGTCTTCTGAATATTGCCAGAGCTGGTTTTAGTGTCTTGGTGAACAATCTTGGGCTGATGTGAACCCATTGGGTAACGCTTTAAACTGCTATAGCTGCCCCATCCAGGTAAATTGCAGGTATCTGCGATGATCCTTGTGAATGGTACTAAATAGTAAACATCTTTAAGATGAATGCTTGCCATGAAGTATCCTTTGGAATTTAGTTGTTTGGCAGTAACAACCAGTTCCATTTTGAAATGTATATACTTAACAAACATATTTAGTGAAGTTAAGTCAATGATGATGCGACATCCACCATCTTTTTTGGGTTTAGTGAATATATTTGATACGAATTGCAAGGGTTCAGGTTTTCCCATGATACCCTTTGTAATTAGTCTCACCAGTTCAGCTTGTCCCTCTTGTTTCTTTAATGGAGAGGGGAAAAATACCCTCTGGGGTGAATGTTGACCTGGCGGCAATTTTACTAGTATGAATTGTATTTGTATCCACTAATGCCATTGAGTATATACTGATCACCCGTGATAGACTCCAATGTGTTAGTATTACTCTATATACTGGTAGGAACCAGACCCACCTACCTCCATGGTTATGGGTATTCTTCTGTTTCCTGCCGGTCCAACGAGTGTTGCACGTCGTCTGACGTGGCGGTGATGTTGGGGGGTGGCACATTTTCCAGAGTCCGCTCTGGGCCCTGGTCTAAAGAAGACTTTCGGTGATAGAATGCGGACCCCGAGCTTTCATCAGTCCCATATGGTAGAGGTCGATTGATGGACGCGATGGGGTGCTGCTGCATAGGAATTATTGTTTTTGGTTTGCTCGTCCCAGCCCTGCCCTCATGAGACCGAACGTTTTGTAAAACCTCTTTCATGTCCTTCATAAGCTTTGTGAATTTTTTGCCAAAGAGCAGTGGGTCTGGCTCAGTGGCTGGGGTTTTGCACAACCCCGCAAATGTAGGATTTTTATGGCAGGTCTTATGATTTGTTTACGAAGGTTGTGGTCATCTCCGTATTTGTCCACTGTACGAGGAAAACGAAAACGTCAGGCTTTTAACGGTCTCCTGCACGTGGGGTTGCCACGTAGCGGTCCGCCACACCTAGCAGCTCTTCCTGTTCCTGCACCCCTTGCATACTCCCGAGATCTTCAGCCATTGTCCCCTGTTCTTGACCAGCACAGTCCTGGTCACCAAAGCTACCCTCGGGTAAGGAGGAATCAATGGACAGTGCACAAGGCACTGTGGAGAGAGTGGCTGAACTCCCCCTGCGAGATCGCCCGTCACGAAGCGCGTCTCGCTGGAGCTGCTGCTCCAAGATCCGCTCCAAGCGGCTCAGGCGGCTGTCTCCCCTCCCCGTGCGGGTGGAGAGACGTCCCCGTCCGACAAGTCGAAGCCACCGGCCGGCCGCCTCTTCCGTGGCTTTACTTCCAGCCCGCTGCTCAGGCGCTAGCGGACTGGGCTCGGCACGGTGTCGGGGTATAGCGGACCGCCCGGTGAGCGGTCCTGCCGCCTTGTTGCTGCCCCCGCGAGATGGAACGCTCCTCCGTGGAGTCGAGCGGGGGGCAGGTCTGTTCAGGCGGCTCTTTCCCCCCGTGCGGGTGGAAAGACGTCCCGTCCGACAAGTCGGAGCCACCGGCCGGACGCCTCTTCCGTGGAGTTACTTCCAGCCCGCTGCTCAGGCGCTAGCGGGCTGGGCTCGGCACGGTGTCGGGATAGCGGTGCGCCGGGTAAGCGGTCCTACCGCCTTGTTGCTGCCCCCCCTCCCCCCCCCAGATGGAACGCTCCTCCGTGGAGTCGAGCGGGGGACAGGTATTTTCTGTTGCTGCCCCCCCCCCCCCCCCCCAGATGGAACGCTCCTCCGTGGATTCGAACAGGTTTGTTCTAGAGCCTTTCTGCTCTGCCTGAAAGCTGAAGGCTCCCTGTGAAAGAAAAACCCGACCTCAGCTTACCTGAGTTCATTCACCTCCGTAGCGGGAGCGCCTGACTCCCGCTGCGCCGCTATTGCTCTGCTGAACGTACTGCCGCGCATGCGTGCTGAGCTGGTTCTTCACGGAATCACTCACGTGACTCCGAAGTAAAATCAACATTTGGTCATCTGCTGTCTGCAACCAACCACCAACTACCCGCCGTTGTTCCCGTTTAAACACTTACCTCAAACAAACGCATTTCTGCTTCAGTTGTCCGACCAACTTGCGATTCCGACTAGTATTCCAGGGAGAATGATGGGGGATTCCCGGTTTCTCCTGTAGCCCGAGACTCAGGCCCTCAACACACCAAGGATCCATCAGCCGAGGCAACGGAACCATCGTCCAATCCCAGTAAAAATGATGAATTAAAAATTAAAAACTTAAGGGAAATCGCAGTGAGCTTCGTCCAAGATAAAACGAGCGATAGCGGATCAACATTGTTGCCTTCTAGCCCGAGTCCCCGGCGCCCAGACGTCGGCCACAGAGGGGAGAACAAAGGGATTCGGTCCTCTGTGAGTTCCGGGGGAACAGCGATACAACGGACACAAGTTTATCTAGTGGGGTATCTCCGCAAACCGTCACTGCCCACACACTCGGCAATAAGTCGCGGACACATTGTCACCGCTCCGGACTGTGAATCAGTTTGCCGCTGTTTCAATGGCAATCGCAGCTGTGGGCGGGACTTGCAGCAGAAGGTAAACAACACCGCAGCCTGATTTCTGACTCAAAGGAAACCTGCAGCGACCCTCCCAGTAACCTGCCGCCGCTCCCCGTTTCTATTGGCAACCGCCGCCTCAGCTAGAGCGTTGTGGGCGGGAGCGGAGTACAACTGGGCTCACAACAGAGCGAGTTATACAGCGAGCTGCAGAACAAAACGAGTTATACAGTGAGCTCGAGAACAAAGGGAGCAGGGAAAAGCACAGCACATAAACAGATGCTGGGAACAAATAACTGCAGACGCTGGTTAATACACACAAGTACACAGGCCAGTTCAGCACGTACAACACAGTCCGAGTGCCGCTGCCAGGACAACGGGCCGTTAACGCCAAGATAAAACACGGTACCAAAAATAACTTTGAAAATTTAAATACACGTTGGCGGCAGAAGCGTGGCGTCTATTTGTACACGCCTCGGTGAAGTCTAGTATACTTACACTACAATCGTAGAAACATAGAAAATAGGTGCAGGGGTGGGCAATTCGGCCCTTAGAGCTAGCACCGCTATTCAATATGATCATGGCTGATCAGCAAAACTAGTACGCAGTTCCGGCTTGTTCCCCATATGTCTTGAAACTTCCCTTGAAATCGTTGCATGTTTGTACTGATCTATCCTTGTGCTTGTCTAGAGTTTGACTTTACAGGATTATATGCAAAGCAAATAATTTCACCAACACGTACCAAATTACATGTGACAATAAAGTACAATTGAATCATTGACTGTGTTGAGTCCGTGGACTGGTATATATTGACAATAAACAATAAACAATAGACAATAGGTGCAGGAGTAGGGCATTCAGCCCTTCGAGCCAGCACCGCCATTCAATGTGATCATGGCTGAACATCCACAATTAATACCCCGTTCCTGCCTTCTCCCCATATCCCCTGACTCCGCTATTTCTAAGAGCCCTACCTAGCTCTTTCTTGAAAGTATCCAGAGAACCGGCCTGCACCGCACACTGAGGCAGAAAATTCCACAGACTCACCACTCTCTGTGAGAAACAAGTGTTTCCTCGTCTCCGTTTAAAAGGGCTTACACCTTATTATTAAACTGTGGCCCCTGGTTCTGGAACCCCCAACATCGTGAACATGTTTCTTGCCTCTAGTGTGACCAAACCCTTAACAATCTTACATGTTTCAATGAGATCCCATTTCGTCCTTCTAAACTCCAGAGTATACAAGCCCAGCCGCTCCATTCTCTCAACATATAACAGTCCTGCCATCCCGGGAATTAACCTTGTAAACCTACGCTGGGCTCCCTCAATAGCAAGAATGTCCTACCTCAAATTAAGGGACGAAAACTGCACACAATACTCCAGGTGTGGTCTCACTTGGGCCCTGTACAATTGTAGAAGGACCCCTATGCTCCTATATTCGATTCCTCTTGTTATAAATGCCAACATGCCATTCACTTTCTTCACTGCCTGCTGTACCTGCATCCTTACTTTCATAGACGAATGTACAAGGAACCCCAGATCCCATTGTACTTCCCCTTTTCCCAACTTGACGCCATTTAGATAATAATCTGCCTTCCTGTTTTTGATACCACATCACATCTATAGTCATGGACGCTGCAACTAAGCTGGATGAATATGCCATCGTTGTCACAGACTCCATCAGCAAGTATGGAGAGGACTGTGGACCACATAATGTGATACGTTTATTCACCAAACGGAAACAATGGCTGAACCGTGAGCTCCACTCCCACGTGAAGCCCAAGTTTACTTTCGTTTAGACTGGAGATACAGCCCGGAAACAGGCCCTTCGGCCCACAGAGTCAGCGCTGACCTGCGATCCCCGTACATTAACATTATCCGATGTACACTGGCGACAATTTACAATGATATCTAACCAATTAACATACACACGTGTACGCATTTGGAGTGGGGGAGGAAACCGGGGCTCACGGAGAAACCTCACGCAGGTCACGGGGAGAATGTACATTATAGAAACATAGAAACATAGAAATTAGGTGCAGGAGTAGGCCATTCGGCCCTTCGAGCCTGCACCACCATTCAATATGATCATGGCTGATCATCCAACTCAGTATCCCGTACCTGCCTTCTCTCCATACCCTCTGATCCCCTTAGCCACAAAGGCCACATCTAACTCCCTCTTAAATATAGCCAATGAACTGGCCTCGACTACCCTCTGTGGCAGGGAGTTCCAGAGATTCACCACTCTCTGGGTGAAAAAAGTTCTTCTCATCTCGGTTTTAAAGGATTTCCCCCTTATCCTTAAGCTGTGACCCCTTGTCATGGACTTCCCCAACATCGGGAGCAATCTTCCTGCATCTAGCCTGTCCAACCCCTTAAGAACTTTGTAAGTTTCTATAAGATCCCCTCTCAATCTCCTAAATTCTAGAGAGTATAAACCAAGTCTATCCAGTCTTTCTTCATAAGACGGTCCTGACATCCCAGGAATCAGTCTGGTGAACCTTCTCTGCACTCCCTCTATGGCAATAATGTCCTTCCTTAGATTTGGAGACCAAAACTGTACGCAATACTCCAGGTGTGGTCTCACCAAGACCCTGTACAATTGCAGTAGAACCTCCCTGCTCCTATACTCAAATCCTTTTGCTATGAAAGCTAACATACCATTCGCTTTCTTCACTGCCTGCTGCACCTGAATGCCCACTTTCAATGACTGGTGTACCATGACACCCAGGTCTCGCTGCATCTCCCCTTTTCCTAGTCGGCCACCATTTAGATAATAGTCTGCTTTCCTGTTTTTGCCACCAAAATGGAGAACCTCTCATTTATCCACATTATACTGCATCTGCCAAACATTTGCCCACTCACCCAGCCTATCCAAGTCACCTTGCAGTCTCCTAGCATCCTCCTCACAGCTAACACTGCCCCCCCAGCTTAGTGTCATCCGCAAACTTGGAGATATTGCCTTCAATTCCCTCATCCAGATCATTAATATATATTGTAAATAGCTGGGGTCCCAGCACTGAGCCTTGCGGTACCCCACTAGTCACTGCCTGCCATTGTGAAAAGGACCCGTTTACTCCTACTCTTTGCTTCCTGTTTGCCAGCCAGTTCTCTATCCACATCAATACTGAACCCCCAATGCCGTGTGCTTTAAGTTTGTAAACTAATCTCTTATGTGGGACCTTGTCGAAAGCCTTCTGGAAGTCCAGATACACCACATCCACTGGTTCTCCCCTATCCACGCTACTAGTTACATCCTCGAAAAATTCTATAACCATATAACATATAACCATATAACAATTACAGCACGGAAACAGGCCATCTCGACCCCTCTAGTCCGTGCCGAACACATAATCTCCCCTAGTCCCATATACCTGCGCTCAGACCATAACCCTCCATTCCTTTCCCATCCATATAACTATCCAATTTATTTTTAAATGATAAAAACGAACCTGCCTCCACCACCTTCACTGGAAGCTCATTCCACACAGCTACCACTCTCTGAGTAAAGAGGTTCCCCCTCATGTTACCCCTAAACTTCAGTCCCTTAATTCTCAAGTCATGTCCCCTTGTTTGAATCTTCCCTACTCTCAGTGGGAAAAGCTTTTCCACGTCAACTCTGTCTATCCCTCTCATCATTTTAAAAACCTCTATCAAGTCCCCCCTTAACCTTCTGCGCTCCAAAGAATAAAGCCCTAACTTGTTCAACCTTTCTCTGTAACTTAGTTGCTGAAACCCAGGCAACATTCTAGTAAATCTGAGATTCGTCAGACATGATTTACCTTTTGTAAATCCATGCTGACTTTGTCCAATGATTTCACCACTTTCCAAATGTGCTGCAATCCCATCTTTAATAACTGACTCTAGCAGTTTCCCCACTGTTAGACTAACTGGTCTGTAATTCCCCGTTTTCTCTCTCCCTCCCTTCTTAAAAAGTGGGGTTACGTTTGCTACCCGCCAATCCTCAGGAACTACTCCAGAATCTAAAGAGTTTTGAAAGATTATTACTAATGCATCCACTATTTCTGGAGCTACTTCCTTAAGTATTCTGGGATGCAGCCTATCTGGCCCTGGAGATTTATCGGCCTTTAATCCATTTAATTTACCCAACATCACTTCCCGGCTAACCTGGATTTCACTCAATTCCTCCAACTCCTTGGCAGATTATTTATGTCTTCCTTAGTGAAGACGGAACCAAAGTAGTTATTCAATTGGTCCGCCATATCCTTGTTCCCCATGATCAACTCATCTGTTTCTGACTGCAAGGGACCTACATTTGTTTTAACTAATCTCTTTCTTTTCACATATCTATAAAAACTTTTGCAGTCAGTTTTTATGTTCCCTGACAGTTTTCTTTCATAATCTATTTTTCCTTTCCTAATTAAGCCCTTTGTCCTCCTCTGCTGGTTTCTGAATTTCTCCCAGTCCTCCGGTATGCTGCTTTTTCTGGCTAATTTGTACGCATCATCCTTCGCTTTGATACTATCCCCGATTTCCCTTGTTATCCACGGATGCACTACCTTCCCTGATTTATTCTTTTGCCAAACTGGGATGAACAATTTTTGTAGTTCATCCATGCAGTCTTTAAATGTCTTCCATTGCATATCCACCGTCAACCCTTTTAGAATTAATTGCCAGTCAATCTTGGCCAATTCACGTCTCATACCCTCAAAGTTACCTTTCTTTAAGTTCAGAACCATTGTTTCTGAATTAACAATGTCACTCTCCATCCTAATGAAGAACTCAACCATATTATGGTCACTCTTGCCCAAGGGGGCACGTACAACAAGACTGCTAACTAACCCTTCCTCATTACTCAATACCCAGTCTAAAATAGCCTGCTCTCTCGTTGGTTCCTCTACATGTTGATTTAGATAACTATCCCGCATACATTCCAAAAAATCCTCTTCCTCAGCACCCCTGCCAATTTGATTCACCCAATCTATATGTAGATTGAAGTCACCCATTATAACGGTTTTGCCTTTGTCGCACGCATTTCTAATTTCCTGTTTGATACCATCTCCAACTTCACTACTACTGTTAGGTGGCCTGTACACAACACCCACCAGCGTTTTCTGCCCCTTAGTGTTTCGCAGCTCTACCCATACTGATTCCACATCCTGCAAACTAATGTCCTTCCTTTCCATTGCGTTAATCTCCTCTGTAATCAGCAACGCTACCCCACCTCCTTTTCCTTTCTCTCTATCCCTCCTGAATATTGAATATCCCTGGATGTTCAGCTCCCAGCCTTGGTCACCCTGGAGCCATGTCTCCGTGATCCCAACTATATCATAGTCATTAATAGCTATGTGCACATTCAACTCATCCACCTTATTACGAATGCTCCTTGCATTGAGACACAAAGCCTTCAGGCTTGTTTTTACAACACTCTTACCCCTTATACAATTTTGTTGAAAAGTGGCCCTTTTTGATTTTTGCCCTGGATTTTTCGGCCTGCCACTTTTACTTTTCTCCTTGCTACCTATTGCTTCTACCCTCATTTTACACCCCTCTGTCTCTACGCTCACACATTTAAGAAACCCTTTCCCTTTAACTCCATCCTCCACTAGCCCATTTGACACCCCACCCCCCTTATTCAGTTTAAAACCACCCGTGTAGCAGTGGTAAACCTGCCTGCCAGAATGCTGGTCCCACACCTGTTAAGATGCAATCCGTCCCTTTATCCGTACGAACAGCATCTGTAGTCAGGATCGAACCCAGGTCCCTTGCGCTGTAAGGCATCAACTGTACCGCTGCGCCAACGTGCCGAACCAAGTCAACAGCGTTAAAGTCTAACTATGCCGTGCAGCACGAGAACTCTATCAATGACCGTCGCAGAGCCATTAAGGAAGACAAGAGGGAATTCCGGACCAAGCTGGAGGCACGAGGCAATGAGACGGATTCCCGCATTCTCCGCCCGCTTAGAACATAATGTCTGGAGGAATGTCTCCCGCTCCTTCAGTCTCGGATGTAGCTGTACCAACGGTTACTGCGACAGGCGTAAGAACGGCCATCCTGAGAGTGAATCTATGGAGAGCAACTGACTCAGATACAGTCCCCTACACTCCTCACGACACACTCAGGACTGTGCGCCCAAATGCGGCTTTAACCACATCTACAAATCTGCTGGTGACAACTCTGTGGTGCGTGGATTATGAACAAGGACCAGAGGGAACTCAAGAGGAAGACGGGGAGCTTAGCAACACGGTGGGTGTCAGGAGATCACTCTCTCACTCAATGCCAGCAACACGAAGGATCTAGTTATTGTGTTCAGGAATCTGGATAGAGTAAACCTGCCTCAATCTGTATCAATGGGGCGAAAGTGGAAATGTTTGAGAACTTGAAGTTGCTTGCCATTAATATTACCAATGACTTGTCATGGGCCGATCATCTTGAAGCGACAGCCAGTAAAGCACACCAACAGGAACCTGAGGAAATTCAGCATGTCTCCAATGTGGAAAATCTTAGGGCTAACGGAATCAAGGGATATGGGGAGAAAGCAGGAACTGGGTACTGTTTTTGGATGATTAAACATGATCATATTGAATGGCGGCGCTGGCTAGAAATGCCGAATGTCCTACTCCTGCACCTATTTTCTATGATTCTGTGATTCTTACACACTTCAGGTTTCGGTGCAGTTTATCATCTATATCAATGATTTTGATGAGAACATACAAAATAGAATTTGGAAGTCTGCTGATGTCACTAAGGGTGGTGATATGGTGGATAGCGATGATAGTTGTTCAGAATAAAAGCAGGACCTTGATCATGTGAACAGGTGGGTTGAGCAATAGTTGATGGCAGTGAATGTAGAGAATAGTGAAGCTTTGCATTTTCGGAAGTCACTTGCATGACTTGTAGAGTGAATTGCAGGGCTCTGGTGAATGTTGTAGTGGAGAGGAATCCAGCAGTGCAGGTACATAGCTCCTTGAAAGTGGCGTCACATGTAGAAAGTGTGGTCAAGACTTTTGGCACATTGGCCATCATCAATCAGAATCTTGAATATAGATGATGGAAGGTCATATTACAGTTCGAGAAGACATTGGTGAGGCCTCACAGAGTATGTTGTTCAATTTTGGTCATCCTGTTGGAGGAAAGATGGTGTTAAGCTGGGAAGGGTAGAGAAGAGGATGACTAGGATGTAGAAATAACTCGAGTGCCTGAGCTGTGTGGAGAGGTTGAGGAGGCTTGGCCTTTATTTAATGGAGCGCAGGAGGAGGAGGGGTGATATTATAGAGGTGTACAAGATCATGAGGGGAATAAATAGGTTATAAGCACAGACCTTTAAACAGAGTCAGGGATTAAACCAGAGGACATGTTTCAAGGTGAGGGGTGAGAGATTGAATAGGAACCTGAGCGGCAAATTATTTAAACAGAGCATGGTAGGTGTGAAGATCGAGCTGCTGATGAGATAGACGAGGCAGGTGCTATGACAATGTTTAAGAAACATTTAGAGATGTATATAGATAGGTTGGGTTTGGAGGGGCATTGCCTTAATCTGATAGGTGTGCCTAGCGCCGATTATGCTTGTTGCTCAGCAGGGGCAAACCGGGTGGAATGGCCTCTTTGCACATTGTATGCCTCTCTGTCTCTTAGAACAATTGAAACATAGAAAATAGATACAGGAGTAGGCCTTTCGGCCCTTCGAGCCTGCACCGCCATTCAATATAATCATGGCTGATCATCCAACTCAGTATCCTGTACCTGCCTTCTCTCCATACCCCCTGATCCCTTTAGCCACAAGGGCCACATCTAACACCCTCTTAAATATAGCCAATGAACTGGCCTCAACTACCTTCTGTGGCAGAGAATTCCAGAGATTCACCACGCTCTGTGTGGAAAATGTTTTCCTCATCTCGGTCCTAAAAGATTTCCCCCTTATCCTTAAACTGTGACCCCTTGTTCTGGACTTCCCCAACATCGGGAACAATCTTCCTGCATCTAGCCTGTCCAACCCCTTAAGAATTTTGTAAGTTTCTATAAGATCTCCCCTCAAGCTTCTAAATTCTAGTCCTGAATGAAAGTCCTGGCATCCCAGGAATCAGTCTGGTGAACCTCCCTCTATGGCAAGAATGCATTTCTCAGATTAGGAGACCAAAACTGTACGCAATACTCCAGGTGAGGTCTCACCAAGACCCTGTACAACTGCGGTAGAACCACCCTGCTCCTATACTCAAATCCTTTTGCAATGAATGCTAACATACAGTGGCTTGCAAAAGTATTCATACCCCTTGAACTTTTCCACATTTTGTCACATTACAACCACAAACGTAAATGTATTTTATTGGGATTTTATGTGATAGACCAACATAAAGTGGCGCATAATTGTGAAGTGGAAGGAAAATGATACATGGTTTTCAAATTTTTTTACAAATAAAAAACTGAAAAGTGTGGCGTGCAAAAATATTCAGCCCCCCTGAGTCAATACTTTGTAGAACCACCTTTCGCTGCAATTACAGCTGCAAGTCTTTTGGGGGTATGTCTCTACCAGCTTTGCACATCTAGAGACTGAAATGTTTGCCCATTCTTCTTTTCAAAATAGCTCCAGCTCAGTCAGATTGGATGGAGAGCGTCTGCGAACAGCAATTTTCAAGTCTTGCCAGAGATTCTCAATTGGATTTAGGTCTGGACTTATAACCATATAACAATTACAGCACGGAAACAGGCCATCTCGGCCCTACAAGTCCATGCCGAACAACTTTTTTTCCCTTAGCCCCACCTGCCTGCACTCATACCATAACCCTCCATTCCCTTCTCATCCATATGCCTATCCAATTTATTTTTAAATGATACCAACGAACCTGCCGCCACCACTTCCACTGGAAGCTCATTCCACACCGCTACCACTCTCTGAGTAAAGAAGTTCCCCCTCATGTTACCCCTAAACTTCTGTCCCTTAATTCTGAAGCCATGTCCTCTTGTTTGAATCTTCCCTATTCTCAAAGGGAAAAGCTTGATCACGTCAACTCTGTCTATCCCTCTCATCATTTTAAAGACCTCTATCAAGTCCCCCCTTAACCTTCTGCGCTCCAGAGAATAAAGACCTAACTTATTCAACCTATCTCTGTAACTTAGTTGTTGAAACCCAGGCAACATTCTAGTAAATTTTCTCTGTACTCTCTCTATTTTGTTGACATCCTTCCTATAATTGGGCGACCAAAATTGTACACCATACTCCAGATTGGGTCTCACCAATGCCTTGTACAATTTTAACATTACATCCCAGATCTAAACCATTCCATTGTAGCTCTGGCTGTATGTTTAGGGTCGTTGTCCAGCTGGAAGGTGAACCTCCGCCCCTGTCTCTAGTCTTTTGCAGACTCTAACAGGTATTCTTCCAAGATTGCCCTGTATTTGGCTCCATCCATCTTCCCATCAACTCTGACCAGCTTCCATGTCCCTGCTGAAGAAAAGCATCCCCACAGCAGGATGCTGCCACCACCATGTTTCACAGTGGGGATGGTGTGTTCAGGGTGATGTGCAGTGTTAGTTTTCCGCCACACATAGCGTTTTGCATTTAGGCCAAAAACTTCAATTTTGGTCTCATCTGGCCAGAGCACCTTCCTCCACATGTTTGCTGTGTCCCCCACATGGCTTCTGGCAAACTGCAAACGGGACTTCTTATGGCGTTTTTTCAACAATGGCTTTCTTCTTGCCACTCTTCCATAAAGGCCCGATTTGTGGAGTGCACGACTAATATTTGTCCCCTGGACAGATTCTCCCACCTGAGCTGTGGATCTCTGCAGCTCCTCCAGAGTTACCATGGGCCTCTTGGCTACTTCTCTGATCAATACTCTCCTTGCCCGGCCTGTCAGTTTAGGTGGATGGCCATGTCTTGGTAGGTTTGCAATTGTGCCATACTCTCTCCATTTTCTGATGATGGATTGAACAGTGCTCCGTGAGGTGTTCAAAGCTTGGGATATTTTTTTATAACCGAACCCTGCTTTAAACCTCTCCCCAACTTTATCCATGACCAGTCTGGTGTGTTCCTTGGGCTTCATAATGATGTTTGTTCACTAATGTTCTCTAACAAACTTCTGAGGCCTTCACAGAACAGCTGTATTTATACTGAGATTAGATGATACACAAGTGGACTCTATTTTCTAATTAGGTGACTTCTGAAGGCAATTGGTTGCACGGGATTTTATTTAGTGGTATCAAAGTAAAGGGGGCTGAATACTTTTGCACGCCACACTTTTCAGTTTTTTATTTGTAAAAAAAGTTTGAAAATCATGTATCATTTTCCTTCCACTTCACAATTATGCGCCACTTTGTGTTCGTCTATCACATAAAATCCCCAAAAAATACATTTACGTTTGTGGTTGTAACGTGACAAAATGTGGAAAGGTTCAAGGGGTATGCATACTTTTGCAAGCCACTGTACCATTCGCTTTCTTCACTGCCTGCTGCACCTGCATGCCTACTTTAATGACTGGTGTACCATGCCACCCAGGTCCGGTTGCATCTCCCCCTTTCCTAATCGGCCACCATTCAGATAATAGTCTACTTTCCTGGTTTTGCCACCAAAGTGGATAACCTCACATTTATCCACATTATACTGCATCTGCCAAGCATTTGTCCACTCACCCAACAGATCCAAGTCACCTTGCACGCTCCTAGCATCCTCCTCACAGCTAACACTGCCCCCAGCTTCGTGTCATCCGCAAACTTGGAGATGTTGCATTCAATTCCCTCGTCCAAATCATTAATATATATTGTAAATAGCTGGGGCCCCAGCACTGAACCTTGCGGTACCCCACTAATCACTGCCTGCCCTTGTGAAAAGGACCCGTTTACTCCTACTCTTTGCTTCCTGTCTGCCAGCCAGTTCTCTATCCACATCAATACTGAACCCCCAATACCGTGTGCTTTAAGTTTGTATACTAATCTCTTATGTGAGACCTTATCGAAAGCCTTCTGAAACTCCAGATATAACACATCCACTGGTTCTCCCTTATCCACTCTACTAGTTACATCCTCTTGAAATTCTATAAGATTCGTCAGACATGATTTAGCTTTCAAAAATCCATGCTGACTTTGTCCAATGAGTTCACCACTTTCCAAATGTGCTGCTATCCCATCTTTAATAACTGATTCTAGCAGTTTTCCCACTACCGATGTTAGACTAACTGGTCTGTAATTCCCCGTTTTCTCTCCCCCCCCCCCCCCCTTATTAAAGGATATACTCTTCTGAGTAGTCTCAGAAGCTCGGCAAATACTTCAGTCTGCTGAACATTATCTGCAATTTGCTGTGTTGTTCATCGTATCCCCTCTCGTCGCCTTCTCTTTACACTTGTCCAACAGTTCATCTGTTGTTTAAAACCAATCATCAACTGCTCTTGTTTATGAACATGGTCCCCATTCTTCATCGTCTCCAGTCGCCGTCATAGTCCGAACGGGTCATGGTTGTTACTCACCTCAGATCATTATGTTTTTCCAGCTTTGGTGAGGTCTATGACTGTTATGGTTACGTGGGTACAGTGTAAATCGTTGTATTGCATGCTATCCAAATGATTCACATATATCATATGTAGATGAAAACAGCTCAAACTTGTACAATAGATAGAGCAAATACGAAGAAACAGAATGTAGGCTATTTATTTATTTATTTATTTGTTTGTTTATTTGTTCCGAACAAGTAAATACATAGATAGGAATAAATAACAACAACAACATCGAAATAGTCAAACAATTGGACATTCCAGGCAATATTTGCAAAGCAATGAAAAGCATAAAGCAACATTTAAATGTCCAACACTTTTTCTTTACAAGCTCGAAAAGGAGTGAGAAGAATAATAACATTTAATCTCACCCCTTCTCCCTAAATCCTTCTTCCATATTTAATAATTAATTAATTAATAATAATAATACCCCAGACAATTTTTAGAGATGCATACAAACATATATATATACATACAACTGATATACACTTACAACTAATATGTATGAAGTAACCAAAAAACATAAATAAATAATAAACAAAATAATAAGCAAACACTAACCCCTGTTTGTCAACCATCCCCTTCATCCCTGTACCTTGTGTAAAAATGTTTTTTGTATGTCATATTGAACTGGTTCATGTTTGGACATTGCTTTAACTCCACATTCAAACTGTTCCACAATCCTACTCCACAGACCGAAATACAAAATATTTTTCTGGTCATACGGGCTCTTTGTACCTTAAAATTAAGTATTCTTCTTAAATTATAACCCCCCACTCGCTCATTGAATAATTTTTGTATATTTCCAGGTAAGTTTTTATTTTTGGCCCTAAACATTATCTGTGCAGTTTTAAATGCAACCAAATCTGCTAATTTTAATAATTTTGACTATAATTAGAGATACGGAATATCATGCTGAATATCGTTCTAGATTTTCATCAAACCCTGATTTCTCCGTAAATGTGTAAGAAGGAACAATCTATGCGCAAAGCGCGTTGCGTAATTCCGGTCTATCTTTGTCCTAAGACACGGACATTCACATTTGTAGATTTCGATCTTTTTGTATAAACACAAAATATTCATTCAAGCAGATGCAGAAATTATTATTTAACTGTTCTGAAGTGCACAGCTAGAGCGACAGATGATGCAATACTTATCTCACCTTTGAGACCTCCCACTGTCTTGGCGAAGTTGTAAACAATTAAGATGCGAGGCACATTAGGGTTCAGGGACAGATTTAGGATTAGGATTAGTATTGTGAAATATACCGAGATAGAGTGAACAAAAAACTGTGTTTTGCATGTTATCCAGGCAACCAGATATTCCATGCATGGGTACAATCATTTCAAACTCACGTATAACTGCTAGAGCAAAAGAGAAGATACAATGCACAGAATATAGTTTCAGCAATGTAGCGCATCAGCTCCAGAGACTAAGTCCAATGTCCTCAATGGGGACATGTGAATCCAACACCACCATAGTTTATGGAAGGACCATTAATAATCCCGATAACGGACGGGAAGAAGCTACTGGTGGTGCGCGCTTTCACGTGTGTGCAGTTCCTGCGCACTGGAGCAGGGAGAACAAGGAATGGTCGAGGTGAAACAGGCCTTTGATGATATTGGCTGATTTTCCGAGGCAGCGTAAAGTGTAGATTGAATCAGTGGTGTGAAGTCTGGTCTGTGGACTTGGCTACAGCTACAAATCTCTGCAATTGCTTGCGTTCTCAGGCCGAGCTTTTCTTAAAACAATGATGCTGTACATTATGCTGTCCTTGGTGCATCTATCGAAGTTTGGAAGAGTCACTGGACACATGCCGAGATTTATCTGTCTCAACAGGGTATAAAGGGGTTAGTTCGCCTTCTGGATTATTGCATCTATGATCCACGACAGACGATAGTATTAACGCAAAGCGGGAGCAGTTAACCATTTACACTTCTGATGCTGACTGTGCATGTCCTGCACCATGCTTCCTGAAGTCAATAACTAACTTCATCGTCCTGTTGACATTGAGGGGAATGATTTTTGTCCTGGCACCATGTATCTTAGTTCTCTATCTACCTCCTGTACTCCATATTGTCATTATTCTCGATGTGACCCAGCACAATAGGGTTGTGAGCAAACCTGTAGATGTAATTAAAGCCAAATGTGGCCCTACAGTCGAGAGTGTAAAGGGAGTATAGTTGGAGGCCAAGAACGCATCCTTGCAGGCCACCGACGTCGAGAGTGATTATGGAGGAGATGCTGTCCCCAAAAAGAGCAGCATCTTCAGTCAGAGACTGATTGCACCAATGTGCAAAACTGAGAGACATAGGAAGTCTTGTATACCAGCTGCTATAAGGTTATATAATGCGCATAATAACTGCACTTTTTTTTCATTCATTGTATTTTTTTTTTTTTTTTTTTAAATATTTTATTTTATTAGAAGTAAGTACAGTCATATGGCACCAAAGTGCCTAATATATATTTTCATAATACATTTTATGTACAACTTCTTTTTTTTTTGTTACACTGAAAAAAGATTAGAATAAGAAAAAGAAGTTAGATAGTAAAGGATAGAAAGATGTGAAATATATAGTGTGTGAAAAAAGAAAACGAGTAAATGAAGAAAGTTGAGAGAGAATAGAGAAGATAAAATAAAATAAAAAAAGAAAAGGAGATCATTATTTATAATCTTGACCAACCCTCGTCCAGTCCTGAAACAGTTATTTTTTACAATTGTGTTGCACCATATGATTCCAAAAAAACGACGAATGGAGACCAACTCGTTATGAATTGGTCTGATTTATCCATTAGGAGGAATCGCATTTCCTCAAGATGAGCGGTGTCCAACATACTTGCAATCCACATTTTAAGCGTTGGTATTGATGTACCCTTCCAAAATTTAAGAATTAATTTTTTTGCTATTATTAAACCATAGTTAAGGAATAGATTTTGAGATGTGTTCAATTTATTCCCATCTTCCATTACGCCAAATATAATCATTTCAGTATTAGGTTCCATTCTTGTCTTGAATAATTTTGTAAATATTTCAAAAATATCATTCCAAAATCTATAAAGTTTTATGCAGGAAACTAAGGAGTGTGTTATAGTTGCCTTTTGGGCTAGACATTTATCACAAGTGGCGGATATATTTGGATAAAATTTGTTCAATCTTGTTTTTGAATAATATAATCTATGTACAATTTTAAATTGAATTAGATTATGTCTTACATTAATTGAACATTTGTGAATATATATCAGGTATTTTTCCCATTTAACCTTCGTAATTTTTATCATTAGTTCCCGTTCCCACTCTTCTCTAAGTACCTCTGTCGATGGTAGGTCTATATTTAGAATACTATTATATAAATATGATATTAATTTTTGTGAGTCAGCTTCAATATTCATTGCTTCTTCCAATAAGTCAGGAGTTACTTTTTGATATCCTTGTATATATTTTTCCACGAAATCGCAAATCTGAAGATATTTAAAATATTGGTTGTTTTTCAATTTAAATTTTAATTATAGTTGTTGGAATGATAGTAGGTTTCCCATTTCGTACATATCCCCGATCCTTCTAATTCCGAGACTTTCCAATTGGTTATATGTCTTATCAATAAGAGATGGTTTAAATAAAGGGTTATTCGCTATTGGCATTAACAGTGATAGATTTCTTAATTTTAAATAATTTTATTTGTTTCCAAATTCTTATTGTACCATATATAATTGGGTTCTTCTTATATATTGTGTTATTCAGTTTTTTTGGGGAGAAGAGGATCGTTCCTATATTACAAGGATGGCAATCCTCCTTCTCCATTTTTATCCATTCTGTCTGTTGGGTAGAACTATCCAACCAATAAATCATATTCTTAATATGCACTGCCCAGTAATAATACATAAAATTCGGAAGTGAAAGTCCCCCGACCTCTTTTGGTTTACATAAGTGTTTTTTTGTGATTCTATGTGATCTATAGTCCCAAATATAATTAGTAATATTAGAGTCTAATTTAAAAAATATATATTTTGGTATATATACCGGTATAGATTGAAATAGATATAGTAATTGTGGTAGGAAGATCATTTTTATTGCATTTATTCTACCTAATAATAATAAGGGAAGTGTTTTCCAAAATGTAATCAACGTATTAAGTTTATTTAATAAAGGCATGAAATTAGCATTGAATAATGCTTTATATTTTCTAGTAATCTGAATACCCAAACATTTAAATTTTTCTGTTGCGATTTTAAAGGGGAACTTCAGTAAGTGTGTAGGTTCTTGAGGTTTTAATGTCATGATTTCACTTTTATTCCAGTTTATTCCATATCCAGAAAAAGACCCAAATTCCTCTATTAAGTTTAATAAATTTGGTATGCTCGTTTGTGACTTTGTAATATATAAAAGTATATCGTCTGCATATAATGAGATTTTATTCTTTGAGTCCCTGGTATTATAGCCCTGAATATTCGGATGCATTCTTATACTTTCAGCCAGGGGTTCTATCATAAGGGCAAATAGCAGGGGTGATAGTGCACATCCCTGCCTATTACCCCTTGACAGTTGAAATTTTTGAGATAACATGTTATTAGTTAAAATTCTTGCCATCGGTTTATCATATAATAATTTTACCCATGTTATAAAATTCTCTCCCATATTAAATGTTTGTAGTACTTTATATAAGTATTGCCACTCTACCTGATCAAATGCTTTCTCTGCATCCAAAGAAATAATTGATATATCTTCTTCCTCTACTTTATGCGAGTACATTATATTAAACAGGCGTCTCAGATTATTAAATGAGTACCTTTTAGGTATAAACCCCGTTTGATCAGGGTTTATCAATTTACTAATATATTTGCTTAATCTTCTTGCTAAAATCTTTGCTAAAATTTTCTGATCTGTATTTAAAAGTGATATAGCTCTGTACGAGCCCGGTTCTTCTAAATCTTTATCTTTTTTTGGAATAAGCGTAATAGTTGATTCTGTTAGTGTTTCAGGTAGTTTGTTTTCTTTAAAAGCATGGGAGTATAAATTAAATAAATAAGGGGTTGTTATCTCCTGAAATTTTTTATAAAATTCATTATTAAAACCATCTGGTCCAGGTGTCTTACCATTTTTCAGCGATTTTATTGTTTCACCCATTTCTTTGATTGTAATTTGAGCTCCTAATTCCTCTTGTTCCAAAAGGTCCAGTATTGGAAGATTACAATTATCTAGAATTTTTTTTATTTTACTATCTTCTATTTTAATTTTAGATGTATATAAGTTTTGGTAAAATTGGGCAAATCTATTATTAATATCTTTAGGTAGTATTAGTAATTCACCTTTCTCTGATTTAATTTTGGTTATAGTATTTTCCTTTTCTTGTTTTTTCAATTGGCGAGCTAAAAGCTTATGTGGTTTGTCACCAAACTCAAAATGTTCCTGTTTTGTAATTTGGAATAGTCTTATTACTCTTGCCGATAAAATTCGATTAAGTTTAAATTTCAGTAATATTATCTTATTGTGTTTATCTGTCGTGGAATCTTTGGCATTATCCAACTCTAACTGTCTGATTTCTTGTTCTAACAACAATTGTTCTGTCTTATTCTTTTTATTTTGAAAACTTTGATATGAAATTATAATTCCTCTCATAAATGCCTTAAAAGTTTTCCATAATAAAGAAGGCAAAGTACCTGGTATATCATTTGTATCGAAAAAAAGTTCAATTTGTTGTTTTAAATATTGATAGCCTTGCACGTCATTTAAAATATGTGTATTAAACCTCCAAAAAATTTTTTTACCCGGCATTCCCTCAAATTTTACTGAAAATGTCAACGGGGAGTAATCTGAGATACTACTAATGTGGTATGTTGGGTTGTTTGTATATGGCATTAATTTCATATCCACTAAAAAATAATCAATTCTTGAATAAGTTTTATGCACCGAAGAGTAAAACGAGTATTCCCTTCCAACTGGATTAGCAGATCTCCATACATCTATTATATTCGTATTTTTTATATATGTATTTAGTTCGCTAGTTTTAGATTTTAAATTACTCTTCTTTTGTTTTGCTGATTTATCTAGATATGAATCTAAAACACAGTTAAAGTCCCCCCCTATTATCACATTTTGGTAATTAAACTCTGATATTATGTCAATAATTTTATCAAAAAAGTGGGGGTTATCAAAATTCGGAGCATAAATATTTATCAAAGTTAGTGGGGTTGCATAAATTTCACCCGAAACTATAATATATCTTCCCTCTTTATCTGATATGGTATTCTTTAATTTAAAAGGAATACCTTTCCTAATAAGAATAGCTGTACCCCTAGATTTAGAAGTAAATGAGGAGTAGTATGTTTGGCCTATCCAATTCGCCTTTAATCTTATTTGTATTTTAACTTGTATTTTAACTTGTATTTTAACTTGTTAAGTATGGAAGCTATTTGAGGAAATGTGTGGTGTTATGTCTGTCTTGAAGCTGTCGTGGCACTGTAATTTCCTGTAAAGGATTATTAAAGGTATAATCAATCAATCCTTACAGACTGAGGTCCGTGGGAATAGGAGCCATGGAATCAGTGACAGAGGGAGAGCACATTCCGAGGTCTCGTGGTTTGGAAATAACAACCATTCTTCTCCTAGCAGACACAGGCACACACGGTCACACGCACAATGCCAAGATCAAGTCTGTTTGACAATTCAATATCATAATTGCAAACTGTTTTTGATTCCATATTCATTTCCACTCAGGTCTCAACAGTGTTGATTTCCCCATTTGCCACAAATACCTTCGCCCCCAACCCTGTTTACATTTCATTAATGGTCATTCTTGTTTCTGGGATAGATAATACTGTAGATTCAGATATATCTGCGAGAATATTCTACATCTGACTTCAGTCACTCCAAGGTGAATTCTTATTCTGAACGATGATCCTAATGTGATCATCCACATGCGGGCTGTAATTCTCTCAAAATGTATCCTATAACCATATAACCATATAACAATTACAGCACGGAAACAGGCCATCTCGGCCCTACAAGTCCGTGCCGAGCAACTTTTTTCCCTTAGTGCCACCTGCCTGCACTCATACCATAACCCTCCATTCCCTTCTCATCCATATGCCTATCCAATTTATTTTTAAATGATACCAACGAACCTGCCGCCACCACTTCCGCTGGAAGCTCATTCCACACCGCTACCACTCTCTGAGTAAAGAAGTTCCCCCTCATGTTACCCCTAAACTTCTGTCCCTTCATTCTGAAGTCATGTCCTCTTGTTTGAATCTTCCCTATTCTCAAAGGGAAAAGCTTGATCACATCAACTCTGTCTACCCCTCTCATCATTTAAAGACCTCTATCAAGTCCCCCCTTAACCTTCTGCGCTCCAGAGAATAAAGACCTAACTTATTCAACCTATCTCTGTAACTTAGTTGTTGAAACCCAGGCAACATTCTAGTAAATCTCCTCTGTACTCTCTCTATTTTGTTGACATCCTTCCTATAATTGGGCGACCAAAATTGTACACCATACTCCAGATTGGGTCTCACCAATGCCTTGTACAATTTTAACATTACATCCCAGCTTCTATACTCAATGCTCTGATTTAGAAAGGCTAGCATACCAAAAGCTTTCCTTACCGCCCTATCTATATGAGATTCCACCTTCAAGGAACTATGCACGGTTATTCCCAGATCCCTCTGTTCAACTGTATTCTTCAATTCCCTACCATTCATCATGTACGTCCTATTTTGATTTGTCCTGCCAAGGTGTAACACCTCACATTTATCAGCATTAAACTCCATCTGCCATCTTTCAGCCCATTTTTCCAAATGGCCTAAATCACTCTGTAGACTTTGGAAATCCTCTTCATTATCCACAACACCCCCTATCTTGGTATCATCTGCATACTTACTAATCCAATTTACCACCCCTTCATCCAGATCATTGATGTACATGACAAACAACAAAGGACCCAACACAGATCCCTGAGGCACCCCACTAGTCACCTGCCTCCAACCCGACAAACAGCCATCCACCATTACCCTCTGGCTTCTCCCATTCAGCCACTGCTGAATCCATCTTGCTATTCCTGCATTTATACCCAACAGTTTAACCTTCTTAACCAACCTTCCATGAGGAACCTTGTCAAAGGCCTTACTAAATTCCATATAGACAACATCCACTGCTTTACCCTCGTCAACTTCCCTAGTAGCCTCTTCAAAAAATTCAAGAAGATTAGTCAAACATGACCTTCCAGGCACAAATCCATGTTGACTGTTCCTAATAAGACCCTGTTTATCCAGATGCTTATATATATTATCTCTAAGTATCTTTTCCATTAATTTGCCCACCACTGAAGTCAAACTAACAGGTCTATAATTGCTAGGTTTACTCTTAGAACCCTTTTAAAACAACGGAACAACATGCGCATTACGCCAATCCTCGGGGACTATTCCCGTTTCTAATGACATTTGAAATATTTCTGTCATAGCCCCGGCTATTTCTACACTAACTTCCCTCAATGTCCTAGGGAATATCCTGTCAGGACCTGGAGACTTATCCATTTTTATATTTTTCAAAAATGTCAGTACTTCTTTTACTTTGAAACTCATAGTATCCACAACTACTCTACTCGTTTCCCTTACCTCACATAATTCAATATCTTTCTCCTTGGTGAATACCGAGGAAAAGAAATTGTTCAATATCTCCCCCATCTCTTTTGGCTCTGCAGATAGCTGCCCACTCTGTTTCTCCAATGGACCAATTTTATCCCTCGTTATCCTTTTGCTATTAATATAGCTGTAGAAACCCTTTGGATTTACTTTCACCTTACTTGCCAAAGCAACCTCATATCTTCTTTTAGCTTTTCTAATTTCTTTCTTAAGATTCTTTTTACATTCCTTATACTCCACAAGCACCTCATTTACTTCATGCTGCCTATAATTATTGTAGATCTCCCTCTTTTTCCGAACAAGATGTCCAATTTCCCTTGAAAACCAGGGCTCTTTCCAATTTTTACTGTTTCCTTTCAACCGAACAGGAACATAAAGATTCTGTA
>NC_045970.1:2946476-3025417 GCF_010909765.2 Amblyraja radiata
GTTGACGTCGCGGCGGCAGTTCTGAATAAAGAGTTCCAGAGCCGGGACTTTATGAGGGGGGTTCCACGAGGAGGGGGTGCGTTGGAGACGGGAAAAGGGGTCATCATTGGGGGGCGAGGACTCCTTCCCATGGAAGTGCGCTGTGAGGCGGAGACGACGGTAGAAGCGCTTCAAGTCATGGTGGGCCCGGAACTCATTGAGATGGGGACGGAGGGGGACAAAGGTAAGACCTCTGCTGAGGACAGACCGTTGGGTGGGGGAGAGGGGGAGGTCAGGGGGGATGGTGAACACCCGACAGGGGTGGGAGTTGGGGCCAGAGGAAGGCAGTTGGGTAGACTGGGGATGGGGCGATGTGTGTGTGGGGGGGGGGGGGGGGGAGGGTTGTGGGTATATTCTGTCTCCTACCCCCACACATAATCTTCTCACGCATTTGTCGAACTGTTCATTTGTGGATAACAACGTTGCATCAAATTCCCTAGTATATAAACACCGGCTGTGTCACGTGGGTAATCTTTGACCCCATCATTGTACTTATATTCACGCTTTGATCACAGTTGTTACTTATCTCCAATCATTAGATTTGTCTGAGTTCGGCGATTTATTATTGTCGCATGTCGTTAGTTACAGTGAAAAGCGTGGTTTTGCCTGCTATCCATTCAGACCAGTCTCACCATATATGGACACAATAGAAAATAGCTCTGCAATTTCTTGCCGTTTTGTCTAGACCTATTTCCAGACCAGGCTGCGATGCATCCTGACCTTATGCTTTCAATGGCACTTCTGGATATGTTTGTAGAGGTTTTGTCAGTCTCCTCCAGACGAAGCAGTGGCAGAGGGCGGAGCACATTCCTAGGCCATGGGCACAGGTACACACGGCCACAGGTACAATGCCAAGCTCAGGCCTGTTCAGACAATTAATTATCAAACTGATCCTGGTATCAAGTTCATTTCCATAGCTGGTCACATTAGTCTTCAGTTCCCTCTTGTCCACAAGGAACTTCGCTTGTGTGTATTTAACAAATGGACATCGTCGTTTTCTGGAGGAGAGGGTTCTCTCCATGCAGATATATCTGAGAGTAAATTAAATCTCATCTCAGTCACTCCAAGGTGAATTCATATTCTGATCTTCTGATCCTAACGTAGTCTTCCTTATACCCGTTGTTTATTGCATTGAAGGTCTATCCTGTCAGGGCGACGCAGTCCCACAAATCAATGTCAATAAATTCACATGTTGGTCTCAGCAACTGTACACAGTAGAGGGTCTGATTAATTTGTGATCGACTCACAGCCACTTTATGCTCTGGATAAATCTGGACTACTGACTCTACACCGCTTCAAAGGTAAGTATCATCTGCCTTAAAAGAGAGAGAGCCAGGGCATAATATTATGTGGACCAATTGCTCGTGAATCTGATTCAGTAATGTGATTCAAAAAAAAAATAGGGAAGAGGTCCTGAAGGGAGGATTTAGGGAGTTGGGAGGAGAGTTAAGGAAAAGGACCAAAAAGATAACAATCTCAGGATTACTGCCTGTGCCACGCGGCAGTGAGACTAGGAATGGAGCGAGGTGGAGGATAAATGCGTGGCTGAAAGACTGGTGCAGAGGGCACGGATTCAAGTTTCTGGAACATTGGGACTTCTTTTGGGGAAGGTGGGACCTGTACAGAAAGGATGGGTTGCACTTGAACCCGAGGGGGACCAATATCCTGGCGGGGAAATTTGCAAAGTCCACTGGGGAGACTTTAAACTAGAATGGTTGGGGCGAGGGACTCAAATAGAGAAAGCTAGCAGACAGAATGGGAGGCAGGAAGCAGAAAAGGGAAGCACTCGGACACAAGAGGAGAAAGAAAAAAAAGGAAATAAACAGAGAATAAGAGACGGGAGGTTTCTTAAATGTGCATATTTTAATGCTAGGAGCATTGTAAGAAAGGGGGATGAGCTTAGAGTCTGGATAGACACCTGGAAGTATGATGTTGTGGCGATCAGTGAAACATGGTTGCAGGAGGGCTGTGATTGGAAACTAAATATTCCAGGATTTCGTTGCTTCAGGTGTGATAGAATTGGAGGGGCAAGAGGTGGAGGTGTTGCATTGCTAGTCAGGGAAGATATTACAGCAGTGCTTTGGCAGGATAGATTGGAGGGCTCATCTAGGGAGGCTACTTGGGTGGAACTGAGAAGTGGGAAAAGTGTAGCAACACTTATAGGGGTATATTATAGACCGCCAAATGGGGAACGAGAATTGGAAGAGCAAATATGTAAGGAGATAGCAGATATTAGTAGTAAGCACAAGGTAGTGATTGTGGGAGATTTCAACTTTCCACACATAGACTGGGAAACACATTCTGTAAATGGGCTGGATGGATTGGAGTTTGTAAAATGTGTGCAGGATAGTTTTTTGCAGCAATACATAGAGGTACCTACTAGAGGAGGGGCAGTGCTGGACCTCCTGTTAGGAAATGAGACGTGGCGAAGGTATGAGTTGGGGAACACTTCGGGTCCAGTGATCACAATACCATTAGTTTCAATATAATCATGGAGAAGGTCAGGACTGGGCCTCGGGTTGAGATTTTTGATTGGAGAAAGGCTAACTTTGATGAGATGCGAGATGATTTAAAAGGAGTGAACTGGGACATTTTGTTTTATGGGAAAGATGTAGAAGAGAAATGGAGGACATTTAAAGGGGAAATTTTAAGAGTACAGAATCTTTATGTTCCTGTTCGGTTGAAAGGAAATAGTAAAAATTAGAAAGAGCCCTGGTTTTCAAGGGAAATTGGACATATTGTTCGGAAAAAGAGGAAGATCTACAATAATTATAGGCAGCATGAAGTAAATGAGGTGCTTGAGGAGTATAAGGAATGTAAAAATAATCTTAAGAAATAAATTAGAAAAGCTAAAAGAAGATATGAGGTTGCTTTGGCAAGTAAGGTGAAAGTAAATCCAAAGGGTTTCTACAGCTATATTAATAACAAAAGGATAACGAGGGATAAAATTGGTCCATTGGAGAGACAGAGTGGACAGCTATCTGCAGAGCCAAAAGAGATGGGGGAGATATTGAACAATTTCTTTTCTTCGGTATTCACCAAGGGGAAGGATATTGAATTATGTGAGGTAAGGTAAACTAGTAGAGTAGCTATGGATACTATGAGTTTCAAAGTAAAAGAAGTACTGACACTTTTGAAAAATATAAAAGTGGATAAGTCGCCAGGTCCAGACAGGATATTCCCTAGGACATTGAGGGAAGTTAGTGTAGAAATAGCCGGGGCTATGACAGAAATATTTCAAATGTCATTAGAAATGGGAATAGTCCCCGAGGATTGGCGGACTGCGCATGTTGTTCCATTGTTTAAAAAGGGTTCTAAGAGTAAACCTAGCAATTATAGACCTGTTAGTTTGACCAGTGATGGACAAATTAATGGAAAAGGTACTTAGAGATAATATATATAAGCATCTGGATAAACAGGGTCTGATTAGGAACAGTCAACATGGATTTGTGCCTGGAAGGTCATGTTCATGAATTTCTTGAAGAGGTTACTAGGGAAATTCACGAGGGTAAAGCAGTGGATGTTGTCTATATGGACTTTAGTAAGGCCTTTGACAAGGTTCCTCATGGAAGGTTGGTTAAGAAGGTTCAACTGTTGGGTATAAATGCAGGAATAGAAAGATGGATTCAACAGTGGCTGAATGGGAGAAGCCAGAGGGTAATGGTGGGTGGCTGTTTATCGGGTTGGAGGCAGGTGACTAGTGGGGTGCCTCGGGGATCTGTGTTGGGTCCTTTGTTGTTTGTCATGTACATCAATGATCTGGATGAAGGGGTGGTAAATTGGATTAGTAAGTATGCAGATGATACCAAGATAGGGGGTGTTGTGGATAATGAAGAGGATTTCCAAAGTCTACAGAGTGATTTAGGCCATTTGGAAAAATGGGCTGAAAGATGGCAGATGGAGTTTAATGTTGATAAATGTGAGGTGCTACACCTTGGCAGGACAAATCAAAATAGAACGTACATGGTAAATGGTAGGGAATTGAAGAATACAGTTGAACAGAGGGATCTGGGAATAACCGTGCATAGTTCCTTGAAGGTGGAATCTCATATAGATAGGGTGGTAAAGAAAGCTTTTGGCATGCTAGCCTTTATAAATCAGAGCATTGAGTATAGAAGCTGGGATGTAATGTTAAATTTGTACAAGGCATTGGTGAGACCCAATCTGGAGTATGGTGTACAATTTTGGTCGCCCAATTATAGGAAGGATGTCAACAAAATAGAGAGAGTACAGAGGAAATTTACTAGAATGTTGCCTGGGTTTCAACAACTAAGTTACAGAGATAGGTTGAATAAGTTAGGTCTTTATTCTCTGGAGCGCAGAAGGTTAAGGGGGGACTTGACAGAGGTCTTTAAAATGATGAGAGGGATAGACAGAGTTGACGTGATCAAGCTTTTCCCTTTGAGAATAGGGAAGATTCAAACAAGAGGACATGGCTTCAGAATTAAGGGACAGAAGTTTAGGGGTAACATGAGGGGGAACTTCTTTACTCATAGAGTGGTAGCGGTGTGGAATGAGCTTCCAGTGGATGTGGTTCCGGCAGGTTCGTTGGTATCATTTAAAAATAAATTGGATAGGCATATGGATGAGAAGGGAATGGAGGGTTATGGTATGAGTGCAGGCAGGTGGGACTAAGGGAAAAAAAGTTGTTCGGCATGGACTTGTAGGGCCGAGATGGCCTGTTTCCGTGCTGTAATTGTTATATGGTTATATGGTTATAATTTGGTCGCATGGACACAGAGAGTTGCTGGGTCTGTTTCTTTGCCATGTTACTAAGACTTGGTCCAGTCTCTGCATGTTTCTCCACATGTGGCATCACCGTCAGTAGATATAGCAGGACTGTACTGCCATTTCATTGTGTGTCCCAGCTGTAGGGAAAGGCGAGGACTTTGTTCACTGGAGCGGAGGAAGCTGCAGGGTGATGATATAAAGTGTGGAAAATCATGAGACGAATAATTAGGATGAATGCAGTCTTTTATCCAGGATGGAGAATCAAAAATCAGATATCATAGGTTTAAGGTGAGAGGGGCAAGATTTACAAGGAACCTGAAGGGAAGACTTGACACAAAGATGGTGCTGGGTATAAGGGACAAACATAGGTAAGATAATTTACTTCTGACATTACATATGAGTTTTCTGAGTCTGCTGAGTATATTATGTTTTATGTTGTATTTCAAATGTCTGGCAATTAATACGGTCCACGATATGGTATCGGGTGTTTGACTGTGTTCTTCCAGCCGCGCCCACTCGTCACCTTGTCTTCAAATTTGTCCAACAGTTCATTTGTGGTTAACCGCCATTCAACACCTTCGCTAGTTTAATCAAAACTGTTTCCGTTACATGGACATTCTTAAAGCCATCGTAGTACGAACATCCCGCTCTGTTCATGGTTGTAACTTATATCAGATTATTAGATCAGGTACGGTGAGGATGGTCTATTATTGCCACATGTTCCTAGATGCAGTGGAAAGCGTGGCTTTGCACGCTATCTATTCAGTCCAGATATGCCACACATCGATACAATCAATTAAAATTCTGTAGTTGGAGCGTGGAGTAAGATACAGAATGCAGAGTATAGTGTATTATATAGCATATCGTGCTGAATATTGTTGGTTATTCCCGCCAAACCCTGAATTATCCGTGTATTAATGAGAATCAATAACCTTAGATCAAGTCACATTGTGTCATTCAGTTCTCCGTCCAACTGGACAAGTGCAGTTGGACAATTCGAGTTCTGGAAAAAAACACAAAACAAAGAATGTGTGTAAAAATATTATTTAATTGTGCATGTTTATATCTGGAACAATGGAACAATAAGCCGTGAAAGATCCCTATGGGGACGCGATGTTGTAGACAATTAAAATGAGAGGCGTTTTAGGTTTGAGTTTCAGGTTTAAGTTTGATATTGTTACACGAGTATCTGTGAAAGGCGATATGTTGCATACTATCCAAACACATCAGCTATCTCATATATAGACAGTACCAGTTCAAACTCGAGGACAACGAGTGGTGGGCTAATGAATTCACATGGAGAATGAGCTACCAGAGGAGGTCGTTGAGGGAGTCATTGTTACAACCTTGCAATGGGAGTTAGACTGCTTGGTGGATAGGAACTATTTGGGGTTATGTGGGCGAAAGATGGGTTGAAGTGATTCGTGCAGATGGGGCACATCGGTCGGCAGCTGGGCCGAAAGGTCTATTACCGCGTTCTCTGACAATATATAGAGCCATGTGGAAGATACAGAGTGCAGCATATAGTTCGCATCATTGAGCGTGTTGTAGTGCATCCGTTACTTGGAGGAACATGCACTATAGGACATCCACTATAAACCCACTGACTCCCATGGCTATCTAGTCTATTCTTCTTCCCACCCTGTTTCCTGTAAGGACTCCATCCCCTACTCCCAATACCTCCGTCTACACCACATCTGCTCCCAGTGTGCATGGGCTGCAAGAACAAGAAAACCTCCTGGAAATGGTGTCCACATTTGTACAACCAGAGCAGACTGGACTGCAATTAGAACTCAAATTAGCATCCAGTATTGACTATCTCTGATTTAAACAACTACAGGAACCGGCTGTAATGGACACTACTGCCAAATATTTGGCACCGGTAAATTGTGTATCTCTCAACGTTCCCGTGGTGATCAGTTGCATCTGGAAACATATTGGAGCGGGAGTCAGAAGCCAGGATGTTAAGCTTCAAAACATCCTAAAACTATTGACTGCAGGGATCACAGCATTTGCCCGGACAGTGGATGGAAAAGAGATGTCAGAACCACAGCAAGACGCTCTGGCATTATTCTGCAATACGCGGTACGAGATTAATAGTCTCATGAAGAACGCCATCCGCCCAGCCTTAAACCCTAAGTTTGCAGAGCTGTGCAGACCTGGAGATACTAAACCACCAATATTACTATTTGGGGGCAACCTGTCAAAACAGGTAAAAGAGCTCGATGAGGAGGCTAAAACCTTGGGACTCATAAAGGCGGCAACGGGTAGGCCCTCCTACACACGACGACAGCACCCCTACGCACCCACCAGCAGAGCAAGACACACAGAAGCTGGTGAAAGCTCAAAGGCCGGGCAAACAGGACAGAGGTATTTTTTAGGCCATGGCCCAGACCGGCCTTCGTGGAAGATGCGCAAACCCCACACTCCGGCGCCTCAACCTCTACGGCGACTACACAGGAAGAAATAAACTTTCCACTGGTAACCATGGAGGTAGGTGGGTCTGGTCCCTTCCAAAAAACAGAAAGTGCAAATAATACACTAATTGGTGGTCGATTACACTTTTTTTTGGGAGGCATGGAGTGCAATAACTACTGACACTTATATCCTACATAGTATTCAGGGATATACAATTGAATTTGTGCACAAAAACTATCCTCCGGTTCAGCATGTACCGAACCGAACGTTCGTGCTTTCACGACAAGAAAAACTGGAAGCGCATGCTGTACTGGAGATGCTATATGCTAAGGGGGTCATTTGAAAAACCCAACACGACTCTCTGGAATTCGTGTCAAATCTCTTTACAAAAAACAAAAAAGATGGTGGTTGCCGCATCATTATAGATTTGACCAAACTGAATACATTTGTGCAGTATATTCATTTCAAAATGGAAACCTTTGTTACTGCCAAACAATTGATTTCCAAAGGCTACTTCATGGCTTGCATCGATTTAAAAGATGCTTACTATTCGGTACCTATACGGAAGGATCACAGACGTTATTTAAAATGTAACTGGATGGGGCAGCCGTGGCAGTATAGAGCACTGCCTAATGGTTTAACATTCGCCCCCAGACTATTTACCTACATTTTGAAACCAGCCCTAGCGTTTCTTCGGAAACAAAAACATATGGTCATGGCTTACCTAGATGACATATTAATTGTGGGGAAAACTTTGGAATTAGCCAAAATAGCTGTATCAGCCACCAAACAATTGTTTGAGAAACTGGGGTTTATCATCCATCCAGTTAAATCTAAGCTAACGCCTTCCACCACTATGAATTACTTGGGGTTCATCATTGACTCAGTTCACATGTCGGTGCCTTTACCTAAGGACAAGGCAACAGACTTAACTGAGGCCTGCAACAACCTCATTGACATCAGTGAACCATCTATTCGACTGGTAGCAAGGGTAATTGGCAAAATTGTGGCTGCTTTTCCAGCACACAATTTGGACCTTTGTATTACCAAAATTTACAAAGGGCAAAGGTACAAGCACTCAAAATCAATACTGGTCATTTCGATAGGCCAATGCAGCTACCAATCAAAGCAATTACGGAAATACAATGGTGGAGGGAAAACATTCGGCATTGTTCCAGCCCTATCATTGTCAGCAACCCTTCAGTGGTGCTACAAACTGATGCCAGTGCTCATGGTTGGGGTGCTACTAATTCCATCTCTAGTTGTGGAGGTAGATGGGATGCACAAGAGGCATCATTACTTCAGACACATGGCATAAACTACTTGGAAATGTTGGGTGCGTTCTATGGTCTAAAATCATACTGTTCAGAAATGCATCACCTGCATGTTAGACTACAGATTGATAACACCACCGTGGTGGCATATATTAACTATATGGGTGGAATCAAATCGGTATCATGTGATAATCTGGCTAACACAATTTGGCAATGGTGTATTGAGAAAAATATTTGGATATCAGCTAGTAACCTACCAGGTAACCTCAATTCAGTGGCAGACACCAGGTCACGAAAATTCAATGACAACATCGAATGGATGTTGGACCGCAAAGTGTTTGCTGATATTGTAGCACGATATGGAACACCAGATATCGATCTATTTGCATCTCGGCTTAATCACCAGTTGCCAAACTATGTTTCTTGGGAACCAGACCCTGGGGCATCAGCGATGGATGCCTTCTCGCTGCATTGGGTGAAATTGCTTTTCTATGCACCCCCCCCCCCCCCTTTCTGCCTCATCAGTCGGGTATTACGCAAAATACAACAAGACTCGGCGTCTGGTATTTTGGTAGTGCCCGATTGGTCAACTCAACCATGGCTCCCCGTGATTCTTGATATGGTTTTAGAACCATGCATCTCCGTTCCGAAACGACCAGATTTGTTGGTTCATCCCGTAACGGGGGAAAGCCATCCATGCCATAATAGGACAAATTTGTTGATTTGTAGAATCTAAATAAATCACTTCTGGACCTGGGGCTGACGGACCGAACAATGAACATAATCACAGCGGCTCACAGGCAATCCACCAAGAAACATCTGGTCTACATCAGGACGTGAGAGATGGTCTGGTCTACATCAGGACGTGAGAGATATATTGTTCTAGGAACAACATCAATTACTGTACGACGAACATAACTTCTGTTCTGGAATTCCTGGCTAGCCTCCACTATGATGAGGGGCTCTGTTACAGTGCCAGAAACTGCGCCAGACGTCCCCTTTCAGCGTATCTATGGCAAGGATCAGAGCGTCATTCTGTCGGGACTCACCCCCTGGTAACTAAACTTATGAGGGGAATTTTTAATATTAATCCCCCAAGGACAAGGTGTTCCCAAATATGGGATGTGAGTGTAGTCCTTACGTTACTGAGGAATTGGTCACCAGTAACAGCTCTGTCCCTGCAAAGACTAACACATAAAATATTCATGCAGATGGCATTGGTCTCAGCACAAAGAGTTCAGTCATTACATAAATTAAGGCTGGATAGTATGACCACTTCAACGAGTAAAATAACCTTTTACATCCACGAATTAGTTAAACAGAACCGACCGGGATCGTCAGGCCACAAAATAGAATTCAGAGCATACCCAATAGATGATCGTCTATGCATTATGAGGCATTTATTATTATACATAGAGAACACTAAACAGCTCAGAGGCAAAGAGATGGCATTACTGATCAGCCACAAAGAGCCCCATAATAGGGTATCTGTACAAACAATTTCCAGTTGGCTGAAACAGGTTTTAACGGCTGCTGGGGTGGATACTAACATATTCAAATCACATTCTACCAGCTACATCGGCAGCAATGGAATTGGACGTACCTATGGACCAAATCCTGGGGACAGCAGGATGGTCAAAAGAGAAAACTTCTCAACTATATTACAATAAACCAGTGGTTAAACATGTGACATTTGCAGAATCAATTTTAAGTTCAGTATCACGATTTACCCAATAAGATAAGGGCTATAATTTTGTTTGTTAATAAATTCATCATGGGTTTTCAATGTCTGATTCATGTTTGAATACGTTAACACAATTCCTCCCTTAGTCAATTAAGGCAGACGTGAGGCATGGACTCGTTCCACGGCATGAAATCACAGAGCTTTAAAATCTTCACGTAGTCACTCACGTGACTCCGAAGTAAAATAGTAAGATTAAACGAGAATTTACCAATTTGAAGTTTGATCTTTATTTTATGAGGAGTAACGTTGAGGGATTACGTGCCCTCCGCTCCCACCCTCGATCATAAAGTTAAACTGGTATCCTATTTCTCTAATCTTACTATGTTCAGTTCATTACTGTTATCTGTGATTTCACACCGCTGCTTTGAAGTTTAACACGCATGCGTCCTGGCGGGTTCTTCACGTAATCCCTCAACGTTACTGCTCATAAAATAAAGATCAAACTTCAAACTGGTAAATTCTCGTTTAATCTTACTATTTAAAACTGCAATTTCTCGCGGTCTTGGCAGACCAGTTACCACACCAATCTGTGGTGCAACCCGACAATATGCTTTCCACGATATATCCCGAGAAGCTTGTCAGAGTCACTGGAGGCAAGCCACATTTCCTCAGACTCCTGCTGAAGTAGAGGCGTTGATGTGCCTTCTTGGAAGTCGCATGAATTGATTACCCCGCGACAGATCGTTGGTAATCTAACACCATGCAACATAAGCTCTCGACCATTTTCAATTCCATACCATTGATGCAGCTGTGGGCTGTACTCCACCATGCTTCATGAAGTCAATAACTACCTCCTTCAACTTGCTGACATTGAAAGAGGGGTTATTGTCCTGACATCGTGTCACTAAGTTCACTATCTTCGTCTTCTATTCTATCTCCACGTAGCACATTATTTGACCCATCCCATTTGTATCATCGGCAAACTCGTAAATACAATAAGAGCCGTATTTAGCCGCACTGTGGCGAGTGTAAATGAGGTATAGTAGCGGGCTGAAAACCAATATTTGCAGGCTCTGATGTTATTCTGGAGGAAGTGTAATCTGTAATCACTGACTGAGGACTGTTGGTGCTAAAATCGAGCATTCATTGGCAGAGTGGGAAAAGATACCCCGGTCCCGGAGTTTGGAACAGCTAACCATCCCTTCCTTTTGCCCATACATGTACACATTGCTAAACGCATACAGTAAAGTTCGAGACTGTTATTACTTTCAATATTATCCGCGAACTGACCTCGGTACCAGTAGTGGCTACCTCGCCAACAGGCTGTCGGTCCTTTCTTATTTTTTCTTATTTTTTCTGTATTAAAAAGTATGTTTATAGTGTTCCTTGGTTTGTTTTATGTGGGGGTGTGTGTGTGTGTGTGGGGGGGGGGGGGTGAACTTTTATTCAATCTCTTTCTTCGACGGAGATGCGATTTTCTTCCGCATCGTATCTCCGTCCGCACTGTGCCCTAACACCGTGGAGTTGGGGGCCTTTCCTGGAGACCGATCAAGGCGCTCCAAGCCGCGGGAGTCGGCTGGTCTTTAACATCGCGGAGCTTGCGATGCCTTTGCCGGGGATCGAAGCTCCAACCGCGGGACCTGTGAACTTTAACATCGTGGATCCCGCTGTCTCTGGTAAGAAGAGGCCGAGTTGGGAGCTCCATGCCGCGGAGGGAGTTTCAACCGCCCCGACGCGGGGGTTATGATCACCCCGACGGAGGCTTCGATCGTCGGCTGCGGGGCTTTGATCGCTCCGACAGCGGGTGGTTTGATAGACCCGACCGCGGGAATATAAAGAGGAAGAAGCTTGGACTTTTTGCCTTCTTCCACAGTGAGGAATGTGGGGAATCCGCTGTGGTGGATGTTAACTTTTATGTAATTGTGTGTCTTGTTGCTTTTGTTTCGTATGGCTGTGTGGTAATTCGCATATCACTGCACCTTAATTGGTACATGGGGCAATAAAGTTCTGTTCTTGGCAACTCAAACAATGAAGCTCAGATCCAATATTTATCGGGTGTTGAGCAATTTCCAGCTTTTCAATGATGTGGACATCAGGTGGACGGCAAGAGAACTGCATGCGAACGGGCACGGATCCATCAATGTCATTTGTGGAAAACTTGCAGGTTCCGCGTGTATGTTGGGTAATTCGCTGCGTAAGATCACCAATAATCCGCTTCCCAGATCTGAAGAAATAAGTGCTACTTTTTGTCTCCTTTCTTCAGTAGACGATGGGGCAAATCAGCTGCCTCCCAACATGTCGGCCGCAATTCGATTCCCGGTCTCCTCAGTCGACCCGATCAACGCGAACCCCGCCTCCCGAGAGCTTTGGAGATTTCGTTCAGATTCCAATTAATAACCAAATGAATAAGAATAATCAGGTATGATGAATTGCGGTAAAATGGATTCCATGACAAATTATTATTGACTGACCCACAATAGTCGCTGGGTCAGGGATGGAACTCCCGCCCCTCTCATTTTCCCGGTAAACCTCCGAGTGCACCTTCCTGGCCCCTTTATTGCCGAATCCTACAGAAATCGAGGGAAGATCCCGACATGTCTCGACGATAAATTCACACGGAGTGACGCCTGCTTCTTCAACATATAATTTTCTCGCCGCTGCAGTTATTCGTTTGTACCCGCTCTGTGATGATTAGATTAGATTAGATTTGATTTGATTAGATTATATTAGATTAGATTAGATTAGATTCCTTTAATTTTCTGAACGAAATTTCGTTGCCTGCGGTCATACATATAATAATAAACAACAAAACACACAATAAACACAAATTTACATCCACCACAGGTGTTCACCAGGCACCTCCTCACTGTGATGGAGGCAAAAGTCTTAAAGTCACTGTCTCTTCCCTCCTTATTCTCCCTCTGCAATGAGGCGATCCAGGCCTCCGATGTTGTTACCCCACCGGGCGATGGTAGTCAGTCGAGCGGCTCAACCGAGCTCCGCGAACGGGCCGGTTCAAGCTCCGCGGACCGGGGTGGTCAAAGCTGCGGGAGCTGCGCCCTCCAGTCCAGCGGACGCAGCTGTTGCCGCGGGTGCTACCGAAAAACAGGCACCAGCCTGTGATCTGCAAGCTCCCGACAATGTCGTCCACTGGCCCGCGGATGAGCCCCGGATTCAGGTCGCTGCCGCCGGAACGCCGCCTCAGCCACCGGAGCACCGTCTCATCCCGAGTCGGGCCGCTGCCACCGGAGCACCGTCTCAGCCCCGAGTCGGGCCGCTGCCACCGGAGCACCGTCTCAGCCCCGAGTCGGGCCGCTGCCACCGGCGCACCGACTCAGCCCCGAGTCGGGCCGCCCTCACCGGAGCACCGTCTCAGTCCCGAGCCGGGCCGCTGCCACCGGAGCACCGTCTCAGCCCCGAGTCGGGCCGCTGCCACCGGAGCACCGTCTCAGCCCCGAGTAGGGCCGCTGCCACCGGAGCACCGTCTCAGTCCCGAGCCGGGCCGCTGCCACCGGAGCACCGTCTCAGCCCCGAGTCGTGCCGCCCTCACCGGAGCACCGTCTCATTCCCGAGTCGGACCGCTGCCACCGGAGCACCGTCTCAGCCCCGAGTCGGACCGCCCTCACCGGAGCACCGTCTCAGCCCCGAGTCGGGCCGCCCTCACCGGAGCACCGTCTCAGTCCCGAGTCGGGCCGCCCTCACCGGAGCACCGTCTCAGTCCCGAGCCGGGCCGCTGCCACCGGAGCACCGTCTCAGCCCCGAGTCGGACCGCCCTCACCGGAGCACCGTCTCAGCCCCGAGTCGGGCCGTCCTCACCGGAGCACCGTCTGAGTCCCGAGCCGGGCCGCTGCCACCGGAACGCCGGAACGCCGCCACAGCCCCGAGCTCGGCCAGCCTTGTGTTGTAAGTCCTGGCTGGCTCTGCATGCGGAACCTCGAGGTCGGTCGCAGTTGGAGGCCGCCAGCTCCGCCATTAGGCCTCAGCGCAGGCGGAGGCAGAGAAGGGGGGATACGACAGAAAGAGTCGCATTCCCCGGAAGGGAGAGACAGAAAACCATATTTCACCGCCCCCTCCACCTCTACACACAATACAACCTAATAACTACAACTTGACTAAAAAAAGAAAAAAAAACAACATTTTACATGCTGAAATGTGGCGCCCCGTTTGAACACAATACTCCAACATATACAGAAAATAATGGAGACAAGTCAGGCAGCGCCAAGAGTCATAACGTCATAGAGTAATGAAACGCCCTATGGCCCAACTTGACCACACCATCTAAAATAGTAAGATTAAACGAGAACCTACCAGTTTGAAGTTTGATCTGTATTTTATGAGGAGTTACGATGAGGGATTACGTGAAGAACCCCGCCAGGACGCATGCGTCCCATTCTTCAAAGCAGCGGTGTGAAATCACAGATAACTGTAATGACTAAACATAGTAAGATTAGAGAAGAGATACCAGTTAAGTATATGATCAGGGTGGAAGCGGAGGGCACGTAATCCCTCATCGTAACTCCTCATAAAATACAGATCAAACTTCAAACTGGTAAATTCTCGTTTAATCTTACTATTTTACTTCGGAGTCACGTGAGTGACTACGTGAAGATTTTAAAGCTCTGTGATTTCATGCCGTGGAAACGAGTCCATGCATCACGTCTGCCTTGAATGTGGGAGGAATTGTGTTAACATAATTTGGACATGAATTCGACATTGAAATCATAAAATTTGTTAACACAAATTTATAACCCCTTTTTATGGGTTTAAATTAATTTACAGAACTTAAAATTGTTTCTGCAAACGTTCCAGGTTTCATTACTGGTTTATTATAAAATAATTGGAATGTTTTCCCCTCCAGACCATCCTGCTGACTTGAGGATTTGGTCCATTGGTACATCCAACTACATTGCTGCCGATGTAGCTACAGCCCTGGTGGAAAGAGATTTTAAAATATTAGTATCCTCCCCAGCCTGTGTTAGCACCTGTTTCAGCCATCTTGAGATGGTCTGCACCGTCACTCTTGGTGTGGTTGCTAGTGGCTGACCAAAATGTGCCTTTTCATTGCCTCTTAGGATATTCGTTTTCTCCATGTATAACGACAGATGTCTTACTATACACAGACGGTCATCTTTGGGTATGACCTAATTGTATATTGAGGCCTGCTGATCCCTTTCTGTTCTGCTTACTAACTCATAAAATATGAAACGTAATATTTTCTGTTGCGGAAGTCATGTTGTCCAGTCTAGTTTTTGCAGTGACTGTATCCTCTGTGCCGTGACCAATACCATTAGCATGACTGTTTTAATGTCAGTCTGTGTAGGGACAGAACTGTTGCTGGAGACCAATTCCTGAGCATCTTCAGGATTATTCTTACATCCCATATTTGGGAGTATCTGGTTCTTGGGGATAGTATTAAAAATTCCCCTCATATGTTTTGTACCAGTGGGTGAGTCCCAACAGTGTAATGCTCTGTCCCCTGCCATAGGTAAGTCGATAGGGCACTTCTGGCGCAGTTGATGGCACGATAACTGAGCCCCTCATCATAGTGGAGGCCTGCCAGATATTCCAGAACAGACGGGATGTTCATGTCTCTGATACCATGTTTGATACCACTGGGAACCATGGTTGTGTAGGCCAATCGGGTACTACCAATACCAGATGCAGAGTCGTGTTGTATTTCCTTAATACCCGACTGACGAGGCAGGAAAAGGAGGGAATGCGTAAATAAACAACCCCCCCCCCCCCCCCCCCCCAATGCAGCGAAAATGCATCTGTCGCCGCTGCCCCAGGGTCTGGTTCCCTGGAAACATAATTTGATAACTGGTGGTTAAGTCTGGATGCGAATAAATCGATATCTGGTGTTCCATATTTGCTGTGATATCAGCAAATACTATTTTATTCAACATCCATTTGGTGTTTTCAATAAATGTGCGTGACCTGGTGTCTGCCACTGAATTTAGTCTTCCTGGTAGGTAAGTGGCTGATATCCAAATATCTCTCTGGATACACCATTGCCAAATTGTATAGCCAGATTGTCACATGATGTCGATTTGTTTCCTCCCTGTGGTCAATGTATGCTACCATTAGATTTAATTTGTTGCTCTGGTGCTCCAACGTCTATTTTAAGTATATTCTAACTCGCCTAAATTCCCACTGTACATATTCTGTTTTATACTAAACCTAGTTCATCTTATTCTATTTCTGACAGGATAAAATATAGCAGAACAGAATGGCTTCAAAATAGTTTTAGCTGTTTGTATAGTCGATTCTGATTTATTTGTAAGATCAGTATAGATCTTACAAAGGGACGACAGATGGCGCAATGGGCTAAGTGTTCGGCTGGCGACCGGAAGGTAGCCGGTTCGAATCCCGCTTGGAGTGCATACTGTCGGCGTGTCCTTGGGCAAGACACTTCACCCACCTTTGCCTGTGTGTGAATGTGTGTGAGTGATTGGTGGTGGTCGGAGGGGCCGTAGGCGCAGATTAGCAGCCACGCTTCCGTCAGTCTGCCCCAGGGCAGCTGTGGCTACAAGAGTAGCTCACCACCACCGAGTGTGACTGAGGAGTGTATGAATAATGCGATGTAAAGCGCCTTGAGTATTCTAGAAAGGCGCTATATAAATCCCATCCATTATTATTATTATTATTATTACCACAGTGGTATTGGTATTGGTGGCACCCCAACCAAGTGCACTGGCATCAGTTTGCAGTACCATGGAAGGGTTACTGACAATGATTGGATTGGAACAAAGCCAGATGTTATCTATCCACCATTTTAGTTCCATTGTAGATTGTTGGTAGTTTCACAGATCTGTCAAAGTGACCTGCATAATTTAGAGTGCTTGTATTTTGCTCTCTGTAAGTTTTGGTAATGTAGAGGTCTAAATTGTGTGGCTGGAAAGGCAGCCATCATTATGCCAATTACTTTTTCTACCAATCTGATGGATGGTTTGCTGATGTCAGTGAGGTTATTGCAAGCCTCTATTAAATCTCTAGCCTTTCCCTTAGGCAGAGTCACCGACATGTGAACTGAATCAATGGTGAAACCCCATATAGTCCATAGTAGTGGAAGGCGTTAGTTTAGATTTAACTGGATGAAAAATGAATCCCAGTTTTCCAAATAACTTTTTTGTGGCTGTTACTGTTTGTTTGGCAATTCCAAAGTTTTGCCCACAATGAGTATGTCATCTAAATATGCCATGACCATGTGTGTACGTTTCCGTAGAAACGCTAGGGCTGGTTTCAATTTTTTTGTGAAACAGCCTGGGGCTGATGATAATCCATTTGGCAGTGCTTTATACTGTCAGTTGTCCCATCCAGTTGAATTTTAAGTAACATCTGTGGTCACCTCGTATAGGCACTGAATAGTAAGCATCTTTTAAATCGATGCTGGCCATTGAAGTAACCGTTGGAAATTAATTGTTAAGCAGTAACAAAGATATCTATTTTGTCAGGTCTATGATGATGCGATAACCATCATCTTTTTTGTTTTTGATAAATATATTGGACACGAATTCTAATGGTTCGTGTTGAGTTTTCTCAATTACACCTTTTATGTAAAGCCGCTTCAGTTCAGCTTGCGCTTTTGATTTTCCTTTATCAGAAGGCACGAACATTCGGTTCAGTATATGTTGAACTGGAGGGCTGTACTTGTGTATAAACTCTATTGTATATCACTGGATACTACTTTAGATGTAAGTATCGGTTGTTATCATGCTCCATGCATTCAGAAAAGAGTGTAATCTCCACCCAATCTCCGTGCTCCCTGTATATTGTAGGGAACCAGACCCACCTACCTCCATAGTTACCAGTGGCAGGTTTACTTTTTGTAGGTTCTTCGCTGCTGTTGTCGCGCTGGGTCTGGATTTTCGGTTTGGTTGGCGTTGGAGGTCCCCGCATCTTCCAAGAAGGCCAGCCTGGGCCATGGCCTAAAAAGACTCATGTTTTGGGTACCGGACCTTCGAGCTTTCACCAGTTCTGCTGGTGGGTGCGTGGGGGTGCTGTCTTTGGCCGTAGTGGGTTCCAGTAGGTTCTCTTGTTCCTGCACCCCCTGCACACTTGTCTTTCCTTCTGCGGACCCCTCTTCCAGGTCAGCCCAGAACTGACCCGCAGTGCTCCCCTCTGATGAGGTAGAAGCACTGTGCAGCCCTTCAAGAGGTACTGCTGTGGGTTTATCATAGGGCCGACAGTGACCCGCTCCGTCCGGCTACAGCGCTCTCGGGCGCTGGCCGCCCGCGGTTGTTCAAAGTCGGACTCCTCTGAGTCCACAACCTTGTTTGTTTTGTGTCTAGCCTTTCCGCCCGGCCGCGTGGATCTGGCCGGTGCGGAGCCGACATCGGGCACAGCTGATCCCACTATCGGTGATCCGAGTGCCGCTGGCTGCTGCTAGCTGCCCGCTGCTCCGCGGTCCTCCTTCTCCAGCTTTGTCCTTACTGCCCTTCCGTGGAGTGGATATGGCCGGTGTGGAGGCGACATCGGCCACAGCTGATCCCATCTAGCCCACCAGCTTTGTCGCTGCCCGTTGGTTTCTCCACCTGCAATCAGCATGGTAAAAACACAAAAAGACCGCAGCACTTACCTGCAGGTCCAGGTTTAAATTGTCGCTACGGGTGAACGTCGTTCCACCCCGTCTGCTGCCGTTATTGACTTGTCCTAAAGTCAACGGTCCCATTTAAATAGTCTCCCGCCCGGCCGTGGTGTTCTGGCCGGCGCGGGACCAAACGTCGGCACAGCTGATCCCTTACGGGGCTTGTGCCTTCAGCTGCTGGTGGTTCCCGCAACTTCGCGGTCTTCCCCAGCCAGCTTCCTAGCAGCACTTGTGGACACTCTTTTGTCCAGCTTCCCCCCCTGTGAAACCAGCGCGGGGAACATTAGTTTTGCTTCCCTCTCCCGCCCGGCCCGGTGCGGGAGTGAGTCGGGAGCGAAAGTCGGGCACAGCTGTTCCCATTACGGGAGGACAGCGTACCTTTGGCTGCTGCTGCCGGCTGCCCGCAACTCCGCGGTCCTCCCCAGCCAGCTTCACTAGCAGCACTTGTGGACACTACTTTGTCCAGCTTCCCCTCCTGTGAAAAAACCAGCGCGGGGAACATTAGTTTTTGCTTCCCTCTCTCGCCCGGCCGGGCCCGGTGCGGGAGTGAGTCGGGAGCGAAAGTCGGGCACAGCTGTTCCAATTACCGGAGATTAGCGTGCCTTTGGCTGCTGCTGCCGGCTGCCCGCAACTCCGCGGTTCTCCCCCGCCAGCTCTCCCGCAGCCTTCATGGATCCGGTCCATGTCTCCACCTAAAAGGTAAGTGGAAGGAACGCAGAGTCTTCTTACCTGCTGTTCCCGACTTTCAAATTCTGGAACGCAGAGTCTACTTACCTGCTGTTCCTGGCTTTCAAATTTTGCCGCTAGGGGAACGTTGTGACTTCTTACTCTAAGCCTCCCCTATCTACGTCCAAAGGTTTATTTGAAATTGTGTTTTTGTTCTTCCTCAACTACCTCATTTGGCACTCGTTCAGTATATACAACATCCACAGTGTTAAAAAAAAACGTTGATTTTAAACTAGACTAAGTGGGGCCCGTTGGGTCCCAGCTTCACACGGGAGGGCTGGTCCCCCAACGCTGGTCTCTCCAGCAATTCGAAAATTGCTGGCCAGGGGGGGGGGGGGGGGGGGTTCTGGGAAGCTAGCTTGGGTTTTGTAGGCCGAAGGGATTGGTTTACAGAGGGCTAGTATGGACATTGTGGGCCGAATGGATTCTTGGGTTGGCAGCTCAGTCACTGAGGCCTGCGGCTTTTGCAACTGTCCTTTCGCAACTGTGGCTTTGGCAACTGTGGCTGAGAGGAATAACCGCTTTATTAGATCCGACCGTTTACTGCAAAAGTCCAGCTCATTTCGTGATTTCCGCTTAGTGGACAGGTCACGCTGATTGCGTCTCCTCCGGTGAGTGCTGAATGCGGAAGTGTTGCTGACTGCGGAATGCCTAAAGTGTAGACACTGCGTTCTTCCGTTTGAGTATTCAGAAAGGTTTACAGCCATATTTATGGTGTGTGATTATTTGTATCTTTCTGTTTGTCTGTATGTATGTGTGAGTGTGTCTTTGGGTGTGTGTGAGTGTATGTGCGTGTGTCTGTGTCTGTATGTGTGTCTCTCTGTGAGTGTGTCTGTCTGTGTGTGTTCTGTCTGCGTGTGTGTCTGTCTGTCTGTTTGTGATTGCCTGTCTATGTGTCAGTGTCTGTGTGTGAGTGTGTTAATGCGAGTGTGTGTGTGTGTGAGTGTGTGTTTTTGAGTGTCTGCCTGTATGTCTGTCTGTGTGTCTGACTGTGACCGCGTTTGTGTAAGTGTGCGTGTGTTTGTCTGTGTGAGTGTGTGAGTGTGTGTGTGCGAGTGTGTGAGTGTGTGAGTGTGTGTCTATGTGTTTGTGTGTATCTGTCTGTGAACGTGTCTTTGTTGTGCGAGTGTGTGTGAGAGAGAGTGTTTGTGTGTATGTATTTGTGTCTGTGTGTGTGTCTGTGTGTGTCTGTGTGTGTGTGTGTGTGTGTGTCTGTGTGTGTCTGTGTGTGTGAGTGTCTGTGTATGTGTGTGTACGAGTGTGAGCGTCTGTGTGTGTGTGTGTGTGAATGCATGTGTGTGCCCTCTGTTTGAAATGCTTTAAATTGGATTTGCTGGCTTGGAGTGCTGTGAGATTGGACTTGCAGGCCTCCACTGAATTATGACTTTTGAGGTAAATTCTCAGATTTCTTTGTTAAAATTTAACCACTCAATCTCTCTATATTAAAATTGCATTTTTTATATCACCAGCAAAGCGACATCATGAGGCAGTGGGTAGAAGACCACAACAAGAAAGAACTTAAGAAATCTCATCTCATTTAAATTGTTCATATTTTTTAAGTCATTCACATTTTAAGGTTTAATAAATCCTTTTTTGCACTTGCCATGCCTGCGTGTTCTTTCTCACAATGGGAACCTAATAGGCAGGAATGGCTGCGCTGTCGGAGAGCCACCAAGAATGCATTGAGGGTGGTTGAGGGTAGATGGACTGAATGCGTGGGGGAGAGGGGAATGGCAATGAGCAGTGGGGGTGGGTGAAGGAAAGAAGCGTGACTGAGTGAACTGCCATCACACCAGCCGTCAGTGATTGGATCGACAGCACACCAGCCATGAGTAAGTGAACTGCCAGCCCACCAGCTGTAAGTAACTGAAGTGCCAGCGCACCAGCCGTGACTTAGTGAACTGCCATCCCACCAGCCATGACTCACTGAACTGCTAGTCCAAGAATCAATTCAGTCAACAATGTCCATACTAGCCCTCTGAAAACCAGTCCATTCAGTGCACAACACCCATACTAGCGCTCCAGAGATTTACACAAGGACTTTCCTCCTTCATTGCTGTGATCTGTAAAAAAGTTGAAAATGGCTAAAATTGACTGTCCACCCTCTACCCCTTCTCTCTCACAGAGGCTGTCACCTGCTTTCGGTAGAATGTCTGGCAGTTTCTCATCTGCCAGCCCGCCAGGCCTCAGTTACCGAGCTGCCAGCCTGCTATGCCTGAGTGACTGAACTGTCAGGCCAGAGTGAATGAGCTGCCTGGCCTCACTGACTGAGCTGCCAGGATTCAGTGATTGCGCTGCCAGGCTTCAGTGCCTGAGCTGCAAGCCCAAAAATCAATTTGGCCCACAATGTCTATACTAGCCATCTGGAAGCCAGCCCATTCAGCCCACAACAACCATGCTAGCGCTCCAGAAATTCAGCCCCCACTGGTCAGCAATATTGGAATTGGTGGAGAAGTGGGATATTGCGTTGGGGGGCCAGCCCTCCATGTGAAGCTGGGACCCAACAGTTCCCACTCAGTCTAGTATATTTTATAAATAGCTGCGGTCCTATATTCTATCCATGTCAATATCCATCCCCAATACCATGTGCTATAATTGTAGCCACTAATCTCCTGTGTGAGATCTTAACAAATGCTTTATGAAAATCCAGGTACACTACATCCACTGGCTCTCCCGTCCATTTTACTTGTTGCATCCTCAAAATGGATGATGCAATGTTTCTGCAACCTATGAGACATTCCGCTGGTTTCATGGTGTTGTAAACAATGGAGATGACAGGCGCTTTAGGTTTTAGGTTCAGGTTTAGGACATTATTGGGACATGTACCGATGTACAGTGAAAAAACATTGTTCTGCATGCTATCCAAACATATTCCATATATCATTTATAGATTTTACCAGTTCAAACGCGATGATACAGGTCACTGGGCATAAGGATCCACCTTATGCGGTCGCTACATGGATTCGCACAGCGGGTGGCGCAAATATCGAATTAGCTGCCAAAGCTGAGGTAGAAACTACACAGGATCTAAAACGCCAAAAAAAATAGGAACTGACATGCGCCAAAAAAACGGCAGGTGGGACTAATGTGAATGGTGTACATTTATCGGCGTTGACAGATTAGGCCTGTTCCTGCGTTGTGTGACCCATGAGAATAGATAGAGCAAAGTGGAAAATAGAGAGAGAAGAATGCATTTATCAGCATTGTAGCGCTATTTTATACATCATTACCTCAGACAAAGTTCAATGTTCATAATGGTGTATATTGAATGGAGCCCTAACCTCTGGGGGGACCGTTCATATACCCGATAGCGGAGGAAATGAACCAGGTTTTGGGATGCGCGCTCACAAACATCTCTACCTGTTGCCAGATAGGTGTAGGGGAAAGAAAAAAACTGACCGGGATTTCCCAAGTCTTTGATTTTGTTGGGTGCTTGGATAATGTTATGCAGCGTGAAGTGCAGATAAAGACTATGACTAGTCTGGGCTATATTTACAACCCTCTGCAATATCTCGCGGTCTTGGCATGGTTGTTCCCAAAACAAGCTAATGTAGCGGCACCAAACGTGGGAAATAAAGGTGAGACGTCAGGCCGGTTCAAACAGTCGTTTCTTCAGTGGTGACACGTTAGGTTGGTGCGCTAACTATAATAACAGTGTTGCTGTAGCTGAGCGAGGTGGTTCACTCGGGCTCTGCTACCGGTTGACTACTTAAGGTCTCCAGGTGAGATGACCATATAACCATATAACCATATAACAATTACAGCACGGAAACAGGCCATCTCGACCCTTCTAGTCCGTGCCGAACACGTATTCTCCCCTAGTCCCATATACCTGCGCTCAGACCATAACCCTCCATTCCTTTCCCGTCCATATAACTATCCAATTTATTTTTAAATGATAAAAACGAATCTGCCTCCACCACCTTCCCTGGAAGCTCATTCCACACAGCCACCACTCTCTGAGTAAAGACTGAGTAAAATGACCTTAGGTACCAGGACCGTGCCCGCCCTCGTACATCCTGACGAGCGTTCGAGCACAAGTGGCCTGTGTGTAGGCTGACGCCACACTACGATGCAACGTGACAAGCTTTTTAACATATTTTTGCAAGAGTAACGGGAGACATGACAAATGTATTTTTATTTTCGATTGTATGTCCTCTTGGGTGTCGCATCATTGTGATTGCAGCACGTCAGAGTGGCAATATTGACAGGAAACTGAAGGAAATACTTTACACTCCAACGTTGGTGGGTATATGAAACAAGCGGTCCGAGGAGTTTTGAGAAGTTTTCTGCAGCAAGAGTGTTTGGAAATATCGGTGCCAATTCACCAGTAGTAAGAAACAGATAGGTAGTTGTTGACCAATAAATGTTGAGCAGGAAATGATTCTGGAATCATGTTCAGATGCGCCCTCGAGCAACACCGATGTTTGCCTGCTTGTGATTTCAAAAATGATACCACACCGCATGCGTTTACTCAATATCCGAGTTCTGATGAGATCATTAACTTCTGACAACAGATTTTCCCTTTCACCGCCGATGTCTTCTGTCATCTGAGTATATCATGTATTCCTCTTGTATTTCAAATGCCAGAGAATTACTACGGTCCGCAGTACATTCTCAGCATGATTATTGTGTTCTTACATCCGTCCCCACACTTCACATTCTCTTCGCATTTGCCCACAGTCCATTTGTGGTTAACAGCCATTCGTCACCTTCTGCTTAACATTATCACCGTTTGTGTCTCGTCTGTAATCTCAGTCAGCGTCATAGTACGAACATTCCCGCTCTGATCAGAATTATTTCATATCTCACGGGTCATTTGGTCAGGTTAGATCGATTATTATCACATGTACCGAGCTGCAGTGGAAAGAGTTGTTTTGCAATCTATTCACTTGGATCAAATATCCCAGACACAAAAGCAATCAATGTAAAGACAGATGCAATAGATCGGGTAAATGGGAAGATACAGAATGTATAATATAGTTCATGATACAGAATAACTTGCTGAATGTGGTTCTTTATTTCCACCCAACCCCGATTTGTCCGGGCATTTGGAACAATGAACAATCGTTGCTCAAGCTACATTGCAACGAGTTCTCCTACGTTCTCCTACGAGTTGCACCTTTGCATTTGGAGGACTAGAGTACAAACACAAAATCTGTTCAAACACAAAACCATCATTGAACCTGATGTAAAATTCGTATTGAACCGTGCCGGGTGCATAGCTAGAAAGAATGATGATGCAATGCTTCTACTAACTATGGGTCTTGGTTTGTGAAGGTGTAAACAATTAAGTTGCAAGGGGCATTAATATTTATGCTTCATGTTTAGGTTTATAATAATATATCTTTTATTGTCATTGCACGTCAGTGCAACGAGATTTAGTGTGCAGCTCCACTGATGTACAAGAAAGGTAAATAAATACAATACATAAATAAGCAAGCTGAATTGATTGACGTGACCATCTGAGGGAGACTGTCCAAAGGGAGTGGGGGGGGGGGGGCACTCATTAGGGCCGGTTCAGAGCCGCTATAGCTCTTGGGATAAAACTGTTCCTGAGTCTAGAGGTTCGGGCGTAGAAGGCCTTGTAACGTCTGCCGGAGGGAAGTAGTTGAAATAGACCGTGGCAGGGGTGTGATGAGTCCTTATGGATGCTGAGGGCCTTCCTGAGGCACCACGTGTGGTAGATGCCCTCCAAGGCTGGTAGCTCTGTCCCGATGATCCGCTGCGCTCTGTTGACGACGCGCTGAAGAGCTCTCCTCTCCGCCTCCGTGCAGCTGAGATACCACACAGAGATGCCATACGTTAGTATGCTCTCTGTGGTGCAGCGGTAGAACGTTGTCAGCAGCTGTTGGGGCAGACCAGTCTTTTTTAATTTATTCTTTTTGCCATGTGTTTATTATTGGCGTTTATTATTGCCATGTGTATTGAGGCGCGTGATAAAGCAAAGGGGTAGATACGGAATGCAGAACATAGTTCGCAGCATGATAGCGCATATGTTCCATGGACATATATCCACTAAAGTGTCAGGATGTTTCGAACAGTACTCTGATAATTGAAGAGAAGAAACTATTCCATTGTGTAGTAGTGCGCTTTCGAGCGCTTGTAATTTCTGCTGGACGGAAGAAAGGAATGATCGTGTTGGGACCGGATTGTATTATGTTTGTTGCTTTTGCGACGCAGCGTGGTAGAGATGTAGTCAATTGTGCGAGGTCTGGTCTGTGTGATGGACTGTGCCACATCTAAAATGTCTCTACAACTTCTAGCCGTCTTTGGCAGAACATTTCCCAAACTGAGCTGCGATTAATCGCGACACTATGCTTTCTATGGTCCATCCGTAGAGGGTTGTATAAGTTCTTTCTGTCTCCACCGAACGTTGAGTTTGCCTTCTTGTCTACCTCATCTATGTGGTTGATGCTGGGCTGATCGGTGGTTAGATTAACGTCAAGCAACTCGACGCTCAACAATTTCAACTTCTGCACCATTTGTGCTGATTTGGCGCGTGTACTACGCCACGCTGTTTCGGCTTGTTTACATCGGGGAAGTTGTTATTTTCAACACACGATTCCAGTCAGTACTCTCTCTCTCCTGCCTGTATTACGCATCATCATTTTTGTGATCCGACACACCACAGTGGTGTTGTCTACGAGCAGGTTGACGCAATTGGGGCCGTACTCGACCTTGAGTCGCGAGTGTAAACGGAGAATATTAAAGAACTGAATGCATCATTGCCGGGCAGCGGCGATGAGTGTCATTGTGAGGAAGTTGTTGTCACGTAACCTGACTGTGGGCCAGAAAGTTACGGATCCAGTGGCAGAGGAAGGATGTGATTCCGAGATGCCAACATTTGAAGATAACCGCCACCCCTGCACCAGCAGACACAGCTACACATGTCCTTATGCACAATGCCAAACTCGAGTCTGTTCCTACATTCAATATCTCAATTAAAGACGTGACCTTAGTTTTCACGGAGATACATTAGTCTCCATTTCCTTAATGTCCACAAATATATTTGTTCCAACCCTGTTTGTACTTAACAAACGAGCATCGCTACTGCCTGGGATAGAGTGTACTCTCGGCTCAGATATATTTTCGAGAGTATTTTACACCTAACTCAGTCACTCCATGGTGAAATATTATTCTGAAACATTGATCCAAACGTAATGATTCACAAACCGTTCGGTAATTCTCTCAACATCTATCCTGTCAGGGCCACGTAAAATTCTACAGTGTGAAAAATGAACTTTGCATTGATCAAGAATGGTTCTTAATCTTTTTTATGTGTGGGAGGTGGGGAGTGGAAGGGGGAAACCGTTTACCAGTCACTTCCTGGTCGGTATGCGTCAATTCTCCGAGCCACATCTTCACCCTCCCCCACCCCCCCCCCCCCCCCTCCCCCTCGTTGCCAGCCATCTGGATTGGTGCGGCCATTCCTGCCGTAGAACGGCCAGAGCTTCAGCGGCGGCACAACACTGAATTACCATCGGGGAGCGGGGCGATGCCTTACTGGGAATCTCCGGAGTGTTGGACCTGCTGATTAACACCGTGGAGCTGTGGTTTGCGGGGCTTCCACCGCGGGCGGCGCTGACTTTTAACCTCGCTGGGCCTGGGCTCTTTGCCCGGGATCGCCAGCGTTGGAGCTCCGCCCAGCTCGGCCTGTGGACGTCTGGAGTCGCTCTCTCCGGTAGGAAGTGGCCGATTCGGAATCCCCAAGCCGCTGAGAGTGTTCTTCCGTTCTGACGCCGGAGTTCCGATCATCCCGGCGAGATGGCCCGAAACATCGGGCCGCCGTAGCGGCGACTGCGGGGGCAGAAAGGCCTCGACCACAGGTGAACAAAGAGGTAAAGGACTGAAATTTATTTCCTTCACCCGCAGTGGGAAACGTTGCTTCTGCTGTGTGGGGATGTTCATGTTAATTTTACTGCGGAGTCACATGAGTGATTAGGTGAAGAAGGCCGTCAGGCCGCATGCGCGTCATTACGTCTAACGCATGGCGCGCGACTGGCTGGCAGGCGCGCAGCTCCTCCAGCGGTAAGTTTCAAACCTGAAGGTAAGTTTCAAACTTATATTTCAGGTTGTGTTTTTACCTTGCAGGAAGCTCACTACAGAGATCCTGCTGGATGTTGTTCCGCGGAATAACCTGGCTGTGGAGACCGCGGGAAATCCCGGCTCCGCGAGGGGAACCCAGCTCGGGGAAAACCCCGGCTGCGGAGTCCGCGGGTAATCCCGGCTCCGCGAAGGAAAACTCGGCTCGGGGGCAAACCCGGCCATGCTGACCGCCGGCTGCGGAAACCGCCGGAAATCCCGGCTCCGTGGGAAATACCGGATCGCGAGGCCGGTTAAACTTCAAAGACCATTTCATGGGGAGATGCTCCACCTGATACTCCAAAGAACCGAATAATATCAGCACGGGTCTCGGGGGCCCGCGGCAGCGCCTGGTACAGGGCTGCATTATATCTCCCTCTCTGAGGAGGGGAGCTCGGCAGTCGCAGTTTGGTGGTATGTCGTGAGGGAATTTTCCACGACACGCCAGCTGCGTGACACCTGCAGCATCACCTGTTGCAGGGCTGCATTATATTTCCTTCTCTAAGGAGAGGAGCGTAGGCAGTTAGTGTATGTCTGACTCTAAATTCAGAGGTATGTCCGTGAAACATACGGGAGTGCATGCGTGAGGTCAGAATTCTGGCATGACATTAAGGATTGCGATATCCACGCAAACGGAGGAGTCGCTGAAAGGAAAAGTTGGCTTCCAACCTATGGCAGAAAACCTGGAGCTTGGGAAGCATTTATGACCTCACGCACATCGTTACAGAGTGCCGGCAATGAACAGCGTTATCTGGGGAGCGCGAGGCCAGCAATTACCAGCCGCCGAAACTTCTCCTTGGAGAATACCTAGCCAGGCAAGAAACCCGGATGAGGTAGTGAAACTGTCAGACCAGTCAAGGTACCTACGACGAGTAAAAGCCTCACCGTTTACGGCGACTACACCCCGACGCCTCCATCGGCAGTAAGTGGTTCATTGAAGCTGGTGGCAGCTTGAAAGCTGATCCTCTGGGCAGAGGTCTTTTCGGCCAATGCCCAAGCCGGCCCCAGCCGTCCTATCCTCCATATTCAAGGATGGAATCAAAACCTGAGGACGGAAACAGAACTCACACGGGTTGTGTGGACTGGTTACGTGTGGACTAGTTACGTAATAAAAATATTACACTATTTTGCACGAATGTCGAGATATTGGGTCACCCTTGATTAACTCACATTCACATGTGCCCGAAGCAACGACTGGTTCAGGGTTGCCTTTCCTCCCACTCGTTTGAACGCTGTGATGGTGATGGTGCTAAAATACATGCACACAGGCCTGAGGCAGCTCTTGGTTCAGGTTGCATAAGTCCTCGCATTCGGATGTATGAAGGATGAAGATGGAGCCAGTCGAAGGTACTGTAAGTGGCGTATTCCTTAAATTAGATAGTTCGAAGGCATAATACTCTGCTGACCAAGTGCTAGTAAATGGGATTTAGTAATTGGATACTATTGACATAGACCGTTATTGAGACTGCTTCTCTGCTCTGTGACTCTGTGACACACAACCCAGTCTTGCACAATTCTCCACAGGTGATATCAGGGTTTCGCTACCTTGCCTGTGAATAGGTCGAGTTATAATGAGAAGTGCGGACGTTATTCTTTCGCGTGCCGGAGGGTGAGGGATGATCTTATGATTATGTATAAAATCATGAGGAAGATATTTCGCTTGGGCAGTTTACACCCTAGCGGCATAAACATTGACTTCTCCAATTTCCGGTACCGCTTGATGTCTCCTGCTCTTCTCAGCTCTCCATCAGCAATTGGGCTCCTCCTCTTCCTTTCTCCTCCGAAGGGCATTAGGTTTTAACCGTACGTTTATTATTATCACATGTATCAAGGTACAGTCTAAAACTTGGTTGTGCAAACTGTTCAAGCTGACCAAACTGATCAGATAGAACATATACAGATTCAATCAGTTCAAACACGAAGACACAGAGTGGCGAGTCTTTGTATAAACACAGAGGGTGGTCAGTGTGTGGATTCGCACAGGGGTTAGTGGGTATATAGAACGAGCTGCCAGAGGAGGTAGTTGGGGTGAAAATTATCACACAATTGAAAGACATTTGGACAGGAAGATGTACAGGAAAGGTTCAAAATGATAAGGGCCAAACATAGCAGATGGGACTAGTGTAGATGGGGCACATTAGTCGGTTAGGGCAAGCTGGGCCGATGGTCTATGACTATGTAAATAGATAAACAAAGTGGACGATACAGAGTGTAGAACAACGTTTTCACCATTGTATCGCATCGTTGTTCATCAGCTTGTGAGACACCGCCCAATGCCACAATGGGTTAGAGGCTGTTGTGAGACAACGCCCAATGCCATAATAGGTTAGAGGCTGTTGTGGGACAATGCCCAATGCCACAATTGGTTAGAGGCTGTTGTGGGACAACGCCCAATGCCACAATGGGTTAGAGGTTGTTGTGAGACAATGCCCAATGCCACAATTGGTTAGAGGCTGTTGTGGGACAATGCCCAATGCCACAATGGGTTAGAGGCTGTTGTGGGACAATGCCCAATGCCACAATGGGTTAGAGGCTGTTGTGAGACAATGCCCAATGCCACAATGGGTTAGAGGCTGTTGTCAGACAATGCCCAAAGCCGCAATGTGCCCGTCGGAAACCAGCATCACTTCGTCACTAATGTTTTCAAGGATGATGAATGAATGAATGATGTCAGAGTCAAATTGAACAGTACCCCAACTCTGGAGGGACTGTTCAGAGGCCTGATAACGGAGGATAATAAGCTATTCGTCTGTCCCGTGGTGCGTAGTTACAGAACTGACCTCAGACTCAATCATTTCATATCTGATTACATTACTCTTCATTTCCTTATCGTCCAAAACACATGTTCGCCCAGCCATATTTGTACTTGATAAATGAGCATCACTATTTTATGGGCAGGAGGTACAGTGTATTCAGATATGTTAGCCAGGATAAATTCCATCTTATCTCAATCATCCAATTTGTATTCTGAAACATTTATTCTATCAAAATTATCCAGCAACTCTTTGTGTATTTCGGTGAATATCCATCCTGTCAATGCCTCTCGGAAGCCTACATTTATTGTGTCAATAAAATTACTTGTTGTTGTTCCAAACTGCACAGAGTAGACGATCTGTGGATGTCATGGTACACCAGTCATTGAAAGTGGGCATGCAGGTGCAGCAGGCAGTGAAGAAAGCGAATGGTATGTTAGCTTTCATAGCAAAAGGATTTGAGTATAGGAGCAGGGAGGTTCTACTGCAGTTGTACAGGGTCTTGGTGAGACCACACCTGGAATATTGCGTACAGTTTTGGTCTCCAAATCTGAGGAATGACATTATTGCCATAGAGGGAGTGCAGAGAAGGTTCACCAGACTGATTCCTGGGATGTCAGGACTGTCTTATGAAGAAAGACTGGATAGACTTGGTTTATACTCTCTAGAATTTAGGAGATTGAGAGGGGATCTTATAGAAACTTACAAAATTCTTAAGGGGTTGGACAGGCTAGATGCAGGAAGATTGCTCCCGATGTTGGGGAAGTCCAGGACAAGGGGTCACAGCTTAAGGATAAGGGGGAAATCCTTTAAAACCGAGATGAGAAGAACTTTTTTCACACAGAGAGTGGTGAATCTCTGGAACTCCCTGCCACAGAGGGTAGTCGAGGCCAGTTCATTGGCTATATTTAAGAGGGAGTTAGATGTGGCCCTTGTGGCTAAGGGGATCAGAGGGTATGGAGAGAAGGCAGGTACGGGATACTGAGTTGGATGATCAGCCATGATCATATTGAATGGCGGTGCAGGCTCGAAGGGCCGAATGGCCTACTCCTGCACCTAATTTCTATGTTTCTATGTTTCTATCTGATAAACTGTTGGTCCTTTGACGGCCATTTTCTCAGAGGGATAAATCTCGACTTCAGTCTCTGCACCGAGTTGAAGATGCGCATCGTGTTCCTTGAAAGAAATAACGTCAACGCATAACAGTCTGCGGCTAAGGGGAAAAGTATCTCTCCTCTGTATTTATCGAGGATCAAAACAGTCGGACGGAGGATCCTGGGGCAGTCAATGATCTTGAGAGCAGTCAGTGTTACCGTCGAAGAAGTACTGATGGTACTATCGTGTATCAAGGTAGACAATCTCCAGGGCCTAATCAGACATATCCGAGGGCATTGTATGAAACTAGAGTGGGAATTGCGGGAGCCCTCGTTGAAATTTACGAGTCAATGGAAAATAGACAATAGGTGCGGAAGTAGGCCATTCGACCCCTCGAGCCAGCACTGCCATTCACTGCGATCATGGCTGATCATCCACAATCAGTACCCCGTTCCTGCGTTCTCCCTACATCCCTTGAATCTGCTATATTTAAGTGCTCTATCTAACACTCTCTTGAAAACATCCAGAGAATAGGCCCCCACTGCCTTGTGGGGCAGAGGATTCCACAGATTCACTACTCTCTGGGTGAGAAAGTGTTTCCTCATCTCCGTTCTAAATGGCCGACCCCTTATTATTAAGCTGTAGCCCCTGGTTCTAGACTCCTCCAACACCGGGAACATGTTTCCTGCCTCTAACGTGTCCAATCCCTTAATAATCCCATACTTTACAATAAGATATCCTCTCATCCTTCTAAATTCCAGTGTATACAAATCAGTCGCTCCATTCTTTCGACATATGACAGTCCCGCCATCCCAGGAATTAGCATAGCAAGAACTTCCTTTCTCAAAATCATAGAACAAAACTGTACACAATACTCCAGGTGTGGTCTATCCAGGGCCCTGTCCAATTGCAGAAGGACCTCTTGCTCCTACACTCCTGATGTTATGAAGGCCAACATGCCATTAGCTTTTGTGACAATATCCATGTAATTTATGCATATGAGCTGTACTCATTCTCGCACATGCTCAGACTTGCGCATATAATTATGTAAATCAGTCAGTGACTTTTACCTTGGAAATAAATCATTCATGCTTTTGATTCCTACACGAGTGTGTATGGGGTCATCTTTCTCCGTCTAATATATGCTAGTTTTACCTACATCGTAAGCAGACACATATCAAAACATGGTGGCAGCGGTGAAAGTGAAGATTTGTGGATAAAATGGACGCTATGATGATTAGCAAAAATGCTTTGAAAAGCTTTCAGGAATCAGTGTTTCAATGCTCAGCGACCGACTAGCTGCATGCATGGGTGGAATGATATGCAGACCAGTGAGCACACAAGGATTATACGCAGTGTGTAAATCAGTCCTGTGTGAAATTGGTCAAATATAGCACACGCTGTATGGAAACAGATAAAACAAGTTTTGTTTCGGAAATGTTTTCGATAGTAGTAGAAGATATTAGAGAATCTTACGCAAATTACGCAGTCGCGAGTTGCGCTTATAGCTAAACCTTACGTAAGCCGTTAAGAACGACGGGATACGCTGATATTTGAATTGAATTGAATTGGATTTCCTTTATTGTCATTCAAGCATTAGTTTGAACGAAATTGCGTACATGGCAGTAAACAAAACAAAACAAGCAATGAACACAATTTAACACAAACATCCATCACAGTGGATCTCCAGGCACCTCCTCACAGTGATGGAAGGCAAAAAGTCTTACCTCTTCCTTGCTTGTTCTCCCGCTGCGTCGAGGCGATCGACGCTCTCGATGTTCAAGCCCCGGCCGGGTGATGGTAAACCACGCGGCCGATTCCAAGCTCCGCGAACGGGCCGACTCAAACTCCGCGACCCGGGGCGGGCGAAGCGGCTGTTGTGGGAGCTCCCGAAAATCAGTCACCAAGCAGGGACCTGCGAGCTCCCGATGTTACCGTCCACAGGGCCCGCGGCCGAAGCCTCCGAAGTTGGGTCGCAGCCACAGCGCCACCACAGCGTCCAAAGTCAGCCAGCTCCGCAATGGTAAGTCCACAGGCTCTGCCACCGGAGCCCCCAAAGTCGAATTGAGGCCGCCAGCTCCATGATATTAGACATCAGCGTAGACGCAGACGGGGATATGACAACGAAAATAATGGGAACAAGAATTGTCTATTGAAATCTCCAAGGACAGATGGGAAGATTATTTGTTATATATGCATAAATGTTCGACCAACGTTAGACACATATTGATCTAATTTAAAATTGTACACAGATTATATCACTCAAAAACAAATTTAAATAAACGTTTTCCAAATGTCTCTCCCATCTGTGATAAGTGCCTAACTAAAGAGGCAACAATAGCACACTCATTTGTTTCCTGTGCAAAACTTCAGAAATTTTGGAAGGCAATTTTTGAAAGTTTTTCAAAAATATTTAAATTAAGACTGGACCCAAAGTAGTTATTAAACTACGATTTTATAATGGCAAAAAAACATATACTTAAATTTTGGAAAGACGCGCCTATCCCAACGTTTAAAATGTGGATTACAAATATGTCGGAAATACTACATCTTGAGGAAATTAGACTTGTTCTAGCAGGAAAACAAGAGCAATTCTTAAGAATATGGCCACCTTTCATTGTTTTGTTACGCGTGTAATATGGTGCAACACAACCCTGGAAAATAATTATTTTAGAACTAGGCGATGGGTGTGAAGCGTCAGGAATTAGGCACATTCCCTTTCCTTCTTGCTTAGCCTTACCTTTTTTTAGATCCCTTACTTATTTTCTTTTTCTTTTCTTAAGGCCCCCTTTTCTGTGGGGCTTTTTTTCTTCTTCTTTTCTTTTCACATTTTCAAGCACGCAGTCTACTTAACCATTATCATTCATTTAACGCCCACTACTACGGACTACACTGCACTACTGTCCTCACTCTTTTCTTCTTTATCTTTTTCCTTTTCTCTTTTTCTATTATAGGTTAAAGTTTAAAAAAAGGAGTTGTACAAGAAATATAATATGTTGCATATTATGATTAAGATGTATGTACATTGCTTCTAATAATTTAAAAAACAAAACAAAGAAAATGTGGCATTCCCGTTAAAACATCTTTCTCCCACTCCCCACATATACACACCTAAAAATAAACTAAAACATACGTATAACAAGACAAAAGAAAACAAAAAGACAGGCAACAGCAGGCGAGCCGCTGCTGTTTGGCAGCGCCGGCCCTTCTGGATGGAAGTGGCGGCGCAGGTCAGTTCTTCTTTCCACGTGGCTCCACCACCCAATCTAAAGCTCAAAGAGAAGCGGGTGGAAGAGTGGGAAATGTTTTAATAAATGTATGAAAATTATCATTACATGACTACTGCCCCATAGAGTATCTCTATATCAGTACTGCAACACAGTGTGTCATTACATCAGTACAACCCCACACTGTCACTCCGTCAGTACAACCCCACAGTGTGTCATTACATCAGTACTACCCCACAGCGTACCACTCCGTCAGTAGTATTTCACAGTGTCATTTCATCAGTACTACTGCACAGTGTGTCTCACCATCACCACGTCCACACCTTGTTTAACGCCATCAGTACCTCCCCATCGCGTGTCACTCCATCAGTATTATCCCACAGTGTATCACGTCAATCGTACTATCCTATAAATTGTCACTCCAACGTTACTACCCCACAGTGTGTCTCTCCATCCGTACTATCGCACGGTGTGTCCATAACATTAGTGCTACACCACAATGTTTCACTCCATCAGTACTATCCAACAGTGTGTCGTTCTACCAGTACTATACACGGGTGCCACTCCATCCGTTATATCCCACAGTGTGTCACTGTATCAGTACTACCCCACAGTGTGTCACTCTATCAGTACTCCCCCACAGTGTGTCAGTCTATCAGTAATACCCCATGGTGCTTTACTACATGTAAGACACCACAGTGTATAAGTCCATCTGTACCATCTATTAGTGTGTCTCTCCATCATTACTACCCCATAGTGTGTCAGTCTATCAAAGTTTCACTTCAACAGTACGACCCCACAGTGTGTTATTCCATCAGTATTATCCAATAGTGTGTCTCTCCAACATTATTACCCATAGTGATTCACTCCATCAGTACTACCCCACAGTATTTCACTTCTTCAGAAAAACCCACATTGTGTCATTCATCAGTACAAACCCGCAGCATGTCAGTAATACACCACAGAGCGTCATTCCATCAGTACTATCACACAGTGCGTCACTCCATTAGTATAGCACCACATTGTGCCAGTCCATCAGTAACATACAACAGTGGGCCAATCCATCAGTACTATTCCACAGTGTGCTTCCCATCAATGCCACTCCGTTGGGTGCCACTCAACCTGTACTACACCACAGTGTCAATCCAGCTTAACTATCCCCACAGTGCCAATCCACCAGTACTACACCACAGTATCAATCCAGCTTAACTATACCCACAGTGTCAATCCAGCTTAACTATACCCACAATGTCAATCCAGCTTAACTATCACTTCATCAGTACTACACAGTGTGGCATTCCATCTGAACTATCCCACTTTGTGTCAGTCCATCAGTATTTCCCCACTGTGTGTCACGTTCTCAGTCTCCCCCACAGTGTGTAACTCCATCAATAAATCCAACAGCGTGTCACTCAATTAGTGCTTTCCCCAAACCGCGCCATTGCATATTCCACACAAACGCACCCTCACAGGCACTCACAATCTCACACAGTTCACACAGTTCACACAATTACCCACCCTTACGCACGGCAATGCACTCTTACACATACACCAACATTACTAATACAACGCTACGCACTCAAAGTCACGGACACTGACACATCGAAACACAGACCCGTGGACATACCCACTCACGGAGGCACTTACATATTCACGTATCCCTATTCCCTGAAGAAGGGTCTTCATATTCCTTGAAGAAGGGTCCCGACCCAAAACGTTGCCTATTCATTCTCTACATAGATGCTGCCTCACCCGCTGAGTTTCTCCAGCAGTTTTTGTTTACTTACATATTCACTACCCACACTCGTTCACACATTCCCGTATACTTACGAAAACGCACACATTCTTACACAGTTCGTCGCAACGTCATATACTTTTGCAATCACCAGCACACACTCACGCCACACACACAAATATTTTCACACACCCACTCATACCCATGAAAACGTTCACACCACCAACACTAAAATACACACTCTCACACACTGACATTGTTGTACACTCACATTCATCGTATACACACTCATGCTATCATAAAAGCGTTCACGCACACTCAAATGCAGTCATAAGGTCGTAGCCGATTGGGGAATATTTATGCTGTTAGGTCCATGAAATCTACCCCGCCGTTCAATCAAGGCTCATCTATCTACCCCTCCTGACCCCATGGATGTGTCAAACACACGCACATACACACGCACACACGCGGAAACACACAACCTCACACATGCACACACACACAAACACACACACAAACTCACACGAACACACACACAGACACACACACACGCACACACACAAACTCACACACACACACACACACACACACACACACACACACACACAGACACACACACATACACGCACACACACATACACACACACACACACACACACACACGCGCGCGCGCGCGCATATACACGGGTCATATCTCTCCCTCTCTCTCTCTCTCTCTCACACACACACGCACACACACACGGGACATATATATGACAGCAAACCTCTCTTGATTCCACTCACGAGGCTGAGCGCGGCCTTTGGACTGGGCGGGACTTCCATAATGAGCGCGACCGCTTGACTGCGCGGGACTTCCTGAATGAGCGGGACTTCCGGGATCAGCGCGACGTCTGCACTCAGCTGAACTTCCGGAATGAGCGCGAGCTTTGTACTCAGCACGGCGTAGACTCACTGGTCAGCTACTCACGGCGTAGACTCGCAGATATATCAGCACAGTGCAGGTTCACATTTCAATCAGCACGGTGCAGACTCACAGTTCAGTTCACACACGGTGTGTGCGTGTGTGTGTGTGTGTGTGTCTGTGTGTATGTGTGTGCGTGCGTGCGTGTGTGTATGTGTGTGTATGTGTATGTGTGTGTGTATGTGTGTTTGTGCGCGTGCGTGTGTGTATGTGTGTGTGTGTGTGATTGTGCGCGTGTGTGTGTGTGTGTGTATGTGTGCGTGCGTGTGTGTGTATGTGTGCGTGCGTGTGTGTGTGTGTGCGTGTACGTGTATGTGCGCGCGCGCGTGTGTGTGTGTGTGTGTGTGTGTGTGTGTGTGTGTGTGTGTTTTTTTTTGTTTGTGTGTGTGTGTGTTTGTGTGTGTGTGTGAGAGAGAGAGAGAGAGAGAGAGAGAGAGAGAGAGAGAGAGAGAGAGAGTAAGCGTGAGTGTGTGCGTATGTGTGTGAGGGTGTGAGGGTGTGAATGTGTATGCGTGAGTGATGGAGGGTTTGAGTGATGAATGGTGTGAGTGATGGAGGGTGTGTGTGTGTGTGTGTGGTGGAGGGTGTGTGCGTGTTATGTAGTGTATGTTTGTGATGGAGTGTGTGTTTGTGAGATAGATAATAGACAATATGTGCAATAGGCCATTCGGCCCTTCGGGCCAGCATGGCCATTCAATGTGATCATGGCTGATCATCCACAATCAGTACCCCGTTCGTGCCTTCTCCCCATATCCCCTGATTCCGCTATTTTAAGAGCCCTGTCTAGCTCTCTCTTGAAAGCATCCAGAGAACCTGCCCCCACCGCAGAGAATTCCACAGACTCGCCATTCTCTGTGAGAAAAAGTGTTTCCTCCCCTTCGTTCTAAATGGCTTACTCCTTAATCTTAAACCGTGGCCCCTGGTTCTGGACACCCCCAACATCGGGAACATGTTTCCTGCCTCTAGCGGGTCCAAACCCGTATATGTTTAATATGCGTGTATGTGTGTGTGAGAGAGAGATGGAGGGTGTGTGTGTGCGATTGAGGTTGTGTGTGTGTGAAGGAGGGTGTGTGTGTGTGACGGAGGGAGTGTGTGTGTGATGGAGGGTGGTGTGTGTGTGACGTCGTGTGTGTATGTGATGGAGGGCGTGTGCGTGTGATGGAGGGTGGTGTGCATGTGTGACATCGTGTGTGTGTGCGATGGAGGGTATATGTGTGGGCCCACCAGACGTGAGTGTGTGAGCTGCCAGCCCAACAGCCGTGAGTGAGTGAAATGTCAGCCCACCAGCCGTGACTGACTGAACTGCCAGCCTACCAGCCGTGTCTGACTGAACTGCCATCCCACCAGCGGTGAGTGACTGAACTGCCAGCCCACCAGTCGTGAGTGACTGAACTGCCAGCCCACCAGCCATGACTGAACTGCCAGCCTACCAGACATGAATGACTGAAATGCCAGCCAATCAGCCCTGTTAGTGAACTGCCAGCCCACCAGCCCTGAGAGTGAACTGCCAGCCCACCAGCCGTGAGTGAGTGAACTGCCAGCCCGCCAGCCGTGAGTGAGTGAGTGAACTGCCAGCCCGCCAGCCGTGAGTGAGTGAACTGCCAGCCCACCAGCCGTGAGTGAGTGAACTGCCAGTCCACCAAGCGTGACAGCTTGAACTGCGAGTACAATAATCTTTTCGGCTCAAAATGTCCATACTAGCGCTCCAGAAAGCTCCCCCCCCCCCCCCCCCCCCCCCCCCCTGGCCGCCAATATTGGAATTGGTGGAGAGAGGAATAATGCGTTGGGGACCAGCCCTCCTGTGTGAACATGGTACCCAACGGGTCCCATTTAGTCTAGTATGTTCTGACATTGTCTCTCAAACAAAAAACACACACGCAAACACTCTCACCCACAGTTACTAATGCCCACACACTCACAAGCAAGCAAATAAAGTCGCTTTTAGAAACGCTGCCGCGCTCACACACGTAGACGCGCCTGCACACTTGCACATGTTGTGATTCAGAAGGATTCCAGGGTGTTCACGGCGAGCTGCGCAACGCAGCGCAGACCGGAATATCCCCGGTGAGGAGGGCCGCCCTTCCTTCGGCCCGTTTGGCACGGCTCGCCCACCGCGGACGGCTATGGGAGCCGCGCCTCGGTAGTGATGATGGAGCCGCGAGCAATGGCAGCGAGCGAGGTGGACCATCGGAGAGCGAGGAAGGCCGCCGAGAACGAAGGGGATCCCCCGGTGCGGCGGCAGGCAGGAGATAGAATTATTCGGCCAACGTTTATAACTGTGTCGGCGTCAAAATGTGGCGAGACTTGTGTACTGTCTAAGTGAGGTCTGCTACATGATTTTACCGGGTTGTATGCAAAACTAAATATTCACTCTACCTGGGTACACGTGGCAATAAAGCACTATCGAATCATTGAAATTCTTGCAAAATTCAACATTTACACGCATACTCCGACGTGATGGACATTTACAATTCCCGCTGCCTCAGCAGGGCGAAGAATATCATCAAGGACAGCTCCCATCCTGCATTTGGCCTGTTCGACCTGCTGCCCTCAGGGAGGCGCTATAGGTGCATCAGAACAAGGACCAATAGACTCAAGAACAGTTGCTTTCCAAAAGCCATAACCTCTATGAACTCACACATGCACTGACTTCACAGCCTAACCCCCGGACATCTAGAGTCAGTTATTAAAGATGGGATAGCAGCACATTTGGAAAGTGGTGAAATCATTGGACAAAGTCAGCATGGATTTACAAAAGGTAAATCATGTCTGACGAATCTTATAGAATTTTTCGAGGATGTAACTAGTAGCGTGGATAGGGGAGAACCAGTGGATGTGGTGTATCTGGACTTCCCGAAGGCTTTCGACAAGGTCCCACATAAGAGATTAGTATACAAACTTAAAGCACACGGCATTGGGGGTTCAGTATTGATGTGGGTAGAGAACTGGCTGGCAAACAGGAAGCAAAGAGTAGGAGTAAACGGGTCCTTTTCACAATGGCAGGCAGTGACTAGTGGGGTACCGCAAGGCTCAGTGCTGGGACCCCAGCTATTTACAATACATATTAATGATCTGGATGAGGGAATTGAAGGCAATATCTCCAAGTTTGCGGATGACACTAAGCTGGGGGGCAGTGTTGGCTGTGAGGAGGATGCTAGGAGACTGCAAGGTGACTTGGATAGGCTGGGTGAGTGGGCAAATGTTTGGCAGATGCAGTATAATGTGGATAAATGTGAGGTTATCCATTTTGGTGGCAAAAACAGGAACGCAGACTATTATCTAAATGGTGGCCGACTAGGAAAAGGGTAGATGCAGCGAGACCTGGATGTCATGGTACACCAGTCATTGAAAGTAGGCATGCAGGTGCAGCAGGCAGTGAAGAAAGCGAATGGTATGTTAGCTTTCATAGCAAAAGGATTTGAGTATAGGAGCAGGGAGGTTCTACTGCAGTTGTACAGGGTCTTGGTGAGACCACACCTGGAGTATTGCGCACAGTTTTGGTCTCCAAATCTGAGGAAGGACATTATTGCCATAGAGGGAGTGCAGAGAAGGTTCACCAGACTGATTCCTGGGATGTCAGGACTGTCTTATGAAGAAAGACTGGGTAGACTTATACTCTCTAGAATTTAGGAGATTGAGAGGGGATCTTATAGAAACTTATAAAATTCTTAAGGGGTTGGACAGGCTAGATGCAGGAAGATTGCTCCCGATGTTGGGGAAGTCCAGGACAAAGGGTCAAAGCTTAACGATAAGGGGGAAATCCTTTAAAACCGAGATGAGAAGAACTTTTTTCACACTGAGAGTGGTGAATCTCTGGAACTCTCTGCCACAGAGGGTAGTCGAGGCCAGTTCATTGGCTATATTTAAGAGGGAGTTAAATGTGGCCCTTGTGGCTAAGGGGATCAGAGGGTATGGAGAGAAGGCAGGTACGGGATACTGAGTTGGATGATCAGCCATGATCATATTGAATGGCGGTGCAGGCTCGAAGGGCCGAATGGCCTACTCCTGCACCTAATTTCTATGTTTCTCTGTTTCTATGTTTCCATCTATCCACCTACTGTAATTTGTACTGTAACTGTAAATGTTAATATGTGCAATAACCCATACTGTATATAGGAATCCTATTTATTCACTCTATTCACCCATTGTCTTTTTATAGATATGTATATAGCGCCGCAGAACTGTGCACCTTATCCCCTCCCCCTTTTGTTTTGTTTTCTGTTTTTTGAACTAATTACATGTCTGCACTGAGTACGAGCTGCTTTTAATCTCGTTGTACATGTGTATAGTGACAATAAAATGGCATTCTATTATATTCTATTTGCACAATCTCACACAATCACACTTAAATACACGAGCTAACACACTCATGCATGGACTCACACGCTCATACTGTCACACACACAATAATCAATGCGAGTTAGGATGCATCTCTGGAGAAGTTTAGTTTAGTTTTTTCAGTTAATTTAGTTTATTGTGGCGTGTGCCGAGGTACAATGAATTGCTTTTGTTGCGGAAAGAACACAACTGGAATGCTTTTGCTGCGTATAGATGCCGTTTACAGTGTATAGGTACATGATAAGGGGATACAGTTCAGTGCAAGGTAATGCCAGGAACGTCCCATCGAGGATCGGCCGAGGGTCACCAAAGAGGTAGGTAATAATTCAACACTATTTGTGGTAGAAAAGATGGCGGCGCGCACAGTCGCAGCGGCTCGGAGCTCTCCCTCTAGTTGCCGGTTTTTAGTGTTTTTCGTGTTTTTTTTAATGTTTACTTTCTGCACTGTGAGCCTTTCCCTTCAAATGGGAACGAACATAACTTATAACCGACTGCACATCTTGAATATTCGGAGTACAAACTACATTCCACCCCCTCCACCTGCTATAGTGGAGGAGCTGCTCCGCACAGCGGTGCCTGCCTGGATAACGAGCCGAAGCAGCAAGTGGGGCAGACGGGGACGGAGACGGGAGAGGAAGCAAAAGCGGGGCAAGCGGGCCGGCATCCACGCTAGGCTGAGGAGCTCACCGGACCGACCAGCTTTGCCCAGCCTGTTTATAGCGAACGCCCAGTCCATTGTCAACAAGATCGACGAACTCAGACTGAGGCTTCACTCAAACAGGATAAGTAGCTGTGCTTTCTTCTTCACCGAAACCTGGCTGAATCCGAACATCCCTGACGCTGCTATTGAGCTAGCAGGCCGGACTGTTTATCGAGCAGACCGAACAGCTGACTCCGGTAAGGATAAAGGCGGTGGTGTGTGCATATATGTGTGTAACTCATGGTGCACCACCACTGACATTGTTGAGACTTTTTGCTCCCCGGACTTAGAGTTTATTACAGTGAAATGCAGACCGTTTTATCTGCCAAGGGAGTTTACAGTGGTGTTCCTCACTGCTGTTTACATACCACCGCAAGCTAACGCTAAACTAGCACTGGCTAGTCTGCATGATGCTATCCACCAGCTGAAAAACAACCACCCAGACGGCGTGTTTTTAATAGCAGGAGACTTCAATCACGCCAAGCTGAAGACTGTAATGCCAACATTTCACCAGTTTATTGATTTTCCGACCAGAGGAAACAATATCTTGGACCAGGTCTACTGCAACATTGCCAAGAGCTACAAAGCGGCCCCCTGCCCCTATCTTGGCCGATCCGATCACATCAGTCTGTACTTAACACCTGCATACAGACCCCTCATTGCAAGGACAAAGCCAACAGTTCGCACCATCATGGTCTGGCCAGAAGGAGCCATGGACAGGCTACAGACTGCTTTGAGTACACTGATTGGGACATCTTTAAACAGGCTGCCACTCACAACAACCACACAGACCTCAACACCTACACCTCATCAGTATTGGATTACATCACCTTCTGTATGAACAGTGTCACCACACAGAGGACAATACAGACACTCCCCAACCATAAGCCATGGATGAATGGCACTGTAACTGGTCTACTGAAGGCCCGGGATGCAGCTTTCCACTCAGGTGATGCAGAGGCCTACAGAACAGCAAGGTCCAGTCTGAGGAAGGGCATCAGGGAAGCAAAGCACCGCTACACGAAGCGTATCGAGGAGCATTTTAACAGCTCAGACTCTCGACGCGTGTGGCAGGGCATCAGAACCATCACCGGCTACAACAGCTCCACACACGCACAAAGCTCATCCCTCCCTGACGACCTGAACTGTTTTTTTTGCCAGGTTTGATTGCGCCGACAGCAGTGACAACATACGGGCACAGCAGGGACCCTCACCACCGGTGCTGACTCTGAGCCCCCACGACGTGAGACGGACCCTGCAGCACATCAACCCCAACAAGGCCACCGGACCTGACGGAGTACCAGGGCGGGTTCTGAAGCACTGCGCAGGGGAGCTGACTGCGGTGCTCATGGACCTGTTTAACACCTCCCTGCTGCAGGCCTCCGTCCCCACATGCCTCAAGACAGCCACGATCATCCCTGTGCCAAAACAATCAGCCATCAGGTCCCTCAACGACTCACGGCCAGTGGCGCTGACACCGGTAGTCATGAAGTGCTTCGAACGTCTGGTACTGGGACACTTGAAGAACAGCATCCCCCCCTCCTTAGACCACCACCAATTTGCCTATAGGGCAAACAGGTCGACGGAGGACGCAGTGTCACTGGCCCTCCACTCCACCCTGACACACCTTGACCAGCGGGACAGTTATGTGCGGATGCTATTCATAGATTATAGCTCCGCCTTTAACACCATCCCCCCCCCCCCCCCCATAAACTAGTCACTAAGCTGGACCACCTGGGCCTCAACACACACCTGAGCAGCTGGGTCCTGGACTTTCTCACCGGCCGACCACAGACTGTGCGCATGGCGAGGCAGGTCTCCTCCAGCATCACCCTGAACATCGGTGCACCACAGGGCTGTGTGTTGAGCCCCTTCCTCTTCTCCCTCTACACTCTCGACTGCAAACCCACCCACGAGGCCAACACCATATTAAAGTTTGCAGATGACGCCATCGTGGTAGGCAGGATCACGAGTAACAACGAGGCCGCCTACAGGACAGAGGTAGAGAACCTGGTGAGCTGGAGCCGTGAGAACAACCTGATCCTCAACGCAGCAAAAACAAAGGAGATGATCCTGGACTTCAGGAGGAGACCAAAGACCTTCGTCCATCAGCCCATCACCATTAACGGCGAGACAGTGGAGGCTGTGCAGAACATCAGGTACCTCGGGGTCAACATCAGCCACGACCTGACCTGGACCGTCAACATCACGGCGACGGCCAAGAAAGGACTTCAAAGGCTTCACTTCCTGAGGTGCTTGAAGAGGGCACGTCTCCCACAACAGCTGCTGGTGAGCTTCTACAGGTCAGCCATCGAGTCAGTTCTCATATACTGCATCACAGTATGGTACTCTGGCTGCACCGCAGAGAACAGGAAAGCTCTCCAACGCGTCATTAAAACTGCTGAGAGGATCACTGGCACCCAGCTCCCCAGACTGGAGGACATCTACCGGACCCGCTGCATCCGGAGGGTCAATGGCATCATTAGAGACAGCACACACCCTGGACACTGCCTCTTCACCCTCCTGCCCTCAGGAAGACGACACAGGACACTGAGTGCCCGCACGACAAGACTGAAAAACAGCTTCTACCATAGAGCTGTGACACTACTGAACTCTATCCCTCTCCCACACTGATTCCCCCCCTCTCTCTCACACACCCGCCCATACCCCTGTATGTTTATAGTCAAATTTTTTAATAGTTCTTTTTTTTTAAACGTATTTTTATACTCATATTCCTGTGCAGCTGGAGGACTGCTCCAACAGAATTTCGTTGTCTTGTACAATGACAATAAAGATTATTATTATTATTATTATTATTATTATTATTATTAGGATGACTCAATTGCCTGATAACAGCAAGGAAGGAAATGTCCTTGAATCTGGAGGTGAGCGTTTTTACACTTCTCTATCTTTTGCCTGATGGGAGCGGGGAGAAGAAGAAATGACCAGCGTGAGAATCGTCGAATTTGCAGCTGGCCTTGCCGAGGCTGCGTGAGGTATAAATTGAGTCAATAGGAGGGAGATTCGTTTGTGCATCGTCTGGGTTGCGTCCACAATTTGCTGCAATTACTTCCTGTCTTGGAAGAGCTTCTTCTTCTTGCGATTGAAACATAAACCAAAGGAATAGTTAGATCTCAAGCCGGGTGTTGAGCAGCCAGGTTGTTGCCTCTGTTGGCGTCAATGTCTGCCAGGCCCTGACAGAGCTCCATTTGGTGGGTGGTAGAGCGGGCACCCAGAGAGGACTTGGCTGTCTGTCTGTTGTCTGCTACAGATTCACAGGCTGGGCTCTGGCGGAGCCCCCATCTCCACACGCTGGCATTGAAAAGCCCAACTCCAGTACCACGTTTGTTGAGCTTCACCCATGCTCCTCTGGGGAGCTCAGACCACGGACAGCTTTTATCTGGTGAAGCGATGTAGCTGTGTAATGGAGATGAGGTTGTCTTCCACTCCTGTGACCACTTGGTGGCTATCCAGTGTACTTTTGTCTCAGTTGGCTGGATGGATGCTAGGAATAGTTTTCCATGTGGAGCAAAGGGGTGACGAGACTTCAGTCGGGGGTATCCTCTGCTCTCTGCTGATAGCCTGATGGAGGAGGTGATCTGGGTCCATGGCACAACGAGATATTGCCAGAGTCGCGGTTTGGCTTCGGATCCCTGCAGGCGGAATGCCTGCAAGTAGAGGGAGCTGCTCGACTGGAGTAGGTTGAAGGCACCCAGTGATGGTTCGCAAGGTGCTGTTCAGGCTCGTGTCTACCAGGCTAGTGTGTCTACTACTACTCCATACGGGTGCGCAGTACTCAGCTGGGGCATACACAAGAGCTAAGGCAGAGGTGTGAAGAGATGGATTTGCTCCCCAACTTGTTCCTGCCAGGCATCGGATGAGGCCGCTACGTGCCAGGACCTTGTCACGGAGACCAGCCAGGTGTTGACGAAATGTAAGCGACCTATCCAGCTTTAAGGAGCTGGCATGATGGAGATGTTCCCAAACCAAGCTGCGATGGTTTTTGATAAAATACCTTCTCTGGTGCAACTGTAGATGTTGGTGAGAGTTGTAGGCGACATGCCGATCTACCTATGCCTTCTCAGAACATGAATAGGTGACGTTTCTGTTCGGGACCCTTCTTCAGACTGATTGTGGTAGGAAGGAGCGAAGGTTGGAACAGAGGGAGACAGGAAAATGTGAGTTGAATGATGTGCGGATGCAGAATGATAGGGTTTTTATAGTCATGTGGTTGATACCTGAGATTGAACTATATAAGGAGTGAGATAAACATTGAAGTGGAGGGAATAATCAAGAGAGGGGAAGGAATGACGGTGGAAAGGGGGGGGGGTAGAGGAGGAGTGGGTGGGAGTCTGTTTGAGACACGAGGAAGAGCGAGGGGAAAGCGGGAATTTTCACACTAGCTACCTAACATTGGAGAATTCAATGTTCATACCATTAGGTCGCAAGGTACCAAAGTGGAATATGAAGTGGCGGTCTTTCAGTTTGCATGTAGCCTCACTCTGGAGATGGAGGAGGCCCAGGGCAGAAAGATCAGTGTGGGAAGGGGAGTAACAATTTTGAGCAACGGGGAGATCCGGCAGGCCTTGGCGGAACGAGGGTAAGTGTTCGACGTAACGCTCGCCGGGGGGGAGGGGGGCGTTTTAGTCCGAGGTGATGTGTTGAACTAATTCCTCAACCAGTGGGCAAAGGTCGCCCAGTCCAGTCCACCTACAAACTGGGCACCAGAAGCCCTGAGAGGGTCCCTGGAATTTGGCATTGCCTTGCTGAGTGAAACGGATTGAAGGAAATCAGCCTAACAACATGAGGTGGAGAGTTGGATCTGATGGAGTTTGAAACAATATCCCCTTTGCTGCAACAATGCCGCCGCTCCCAATTTCCATCCCTCAGCATCTATCGTCACAATTCCCAGTCTTTGGAGTTTCTCAATCAATTCCCTGAATAAATCATAACCTGTCTCAGCAGAAATTTCACTTGGCTGATGTCATCTGTTTGCGAATCATTGCAAAATCTCTATTTTTGAACTCTGTTGAAACTTCACTGTCCCGGTGGAGACGGAAAATGGTATAAAAGCTGAGGGAATGTTCTGCCTCAGCATTTCACACCGAGACATTACCGGTAGCTCACGGGGACACGTCGTTGGGCAGAGAAATGTGGGAAAAGCTTTTTGAATATTTGGACGTACAGAAAATCCTGTACGTGATCATTGCTGCCGTTGGAGTCCCTGGTAAGTGAGCAGAACAATTCAAGTTGTATAACTCCGTGTGTTAACTGGTGTTGGCCTGATTCTGATCATGTTACAAGTTCCCAGCTGATGATCTATTTGCACGAATATGTGAAGAATATCAAACCTCGCAGTGAAATATTTTTAAATGAATGCTGTGATTTTACTTATTTTCAGACAGCTGAAACTAATCCTCTTTTTCTCTCACTGCCGGGATCCACTAGAATGTTTACGAAGGAACTGCAGATGCTGTAAAATCGAAGGTACACAAAAAAGCTGGAGAAACTCAGCGGGTGCGACAGCATCTATGGAGCGAAGGAAAAAGGCAACGTTTCGGGCCGAAACCCTTCTTCAGACTTCTGAAGAAGGGTTTCGGGCCGAAACGTTGCATTTTTCCTTCGCTCCATAGATGCTGCTGCACCCGCTGAGTTTCTCCAGCCTTTTTTGTGTACTCACTAAATGTTGTTCTTGCCTTCAGTTGCACTTTGCCCAGAGTTGTCCCAGTGCTCGGGACAGGCAGACAGGCAGCTCTCCGGGACGGTGTGACTGGGAGAGAGGGGTTCACATTGTGAAGTTCACTATGACTGAGTTATTGATCAGAGTGAACACCCGCACCTGTGACCACTGTGTCTCACTGTGGAGTCTGTCTGTCACAGTCGGATTCCACCCACAGGCCAATAATTGGATCGATCTCCTGGACCAGTGGCCGCGGATCTACCAGTGTGTGTGTGTGTGTGTGTGTGTGTGTGTGTGTGTGTGTGTGTGTGTGTGTGTGTGTGTGTGTGTGTGTGTGTGTGTGTGTGTGTGTGTGTGTGTGTGTGTGTGTGTGTGTGTTGTTACCGAACTGAACTCACTGTGGAATGAATCCATTAACGGAGCCACTCTGCTGTCGGATTCTAAGTTGTCCCTGCCTTCCCTCTGGAAGCCTCCTCGTCCCCATCAGATGCCGAGTTCCCAGAGCCCTGGTTAAACGCGACCGGTCACGGTTAAATATGTGAAACCGGCCCCCCAGAGACTGTGAGCAGCAGGGTTAACTATAGAAAGGACCAGAGGGCGGTGGAGGAAGGTTCTCTGGATGCTTTCAAGAGAGAGCTAGATAGGGCTCTTAAAAGTAGCGGAGTCAGGGGATATGGGGAGAAGGCAGGAACGCGGTACTGATTGGGGATGATCAGCCATGATCACATTGTATGGCGGCGCTGGCTCGAAGGGCCTAATGGCCTACTTCTGCACCTATTGCCGATTGTCTATTGACCATTGAGACTATTGTAGCGTTGGCTGCTCGTTCCCTCCCCGCTCTTCACCCCTCCCGTCGCCTTATCTCTCCTCGCATGAAGCATGCAGGTCGGGCACAGTCGGAGCCAGCTTTGAAATAGTTAAACTTGCACCAGCCGCCCACCGACTCCAACACTCTCGATCTTTAGATGAAAGTCGAGCCAGTGTTCAGCCCCGGAGAACGTGGTTAGTAATGCCCAGTGTCCGTTTCTTTCACTTCCCGCAGTGAATTTAGTGGCGATTGTGATCCTGTCCCGGAGAAAGTGCGGCCTCTCCACCTGCACCACTCGCTACCTGGTGGCCATGGCAGCGGCCGATCTACTGGCCGTCATCACCGAGGTCATTATGCATTGGATCCGATTACATTACTTGTATTGGAGTTTCTTGACAATCACCCCTGTGTGCCGTGTTAACGGTGTACTGAAGTATGCAGCTACTGACTGTTCTGTCTGGTTCACCGTCACTTTCACCTTTGATCGCTTTGTCGCCATTTGTTGCCAGAAGCTGAAAACTAAATATTGCAGCGGGAAAACTGCGGCTGTGGTTCTGGCAACAGCCGGCGTTCTGCTCTGTCTGAAAAACATTCCCCGCTACTTCATGATGGAACCCCGGACAATCATCGACAATGTTCCGTGGGGCTGTGTCGTGGTGGACAGTTTTCACACTGACCCCGGGTGGGTGGTATTTGACTGGATCGACACGGTTTTAAATCCGCTCCTCCCTTTCGCTGTAATCCTGCTGCTTAACGCTCTGACAGTCCGCCACATTTTAGTGGCTAGTCGCGTCCGTAAGGGGCTGAGGGGTCAGAGCAAGAGGGAGAACTGCAGTGACCCGGGAATGGAGAGCAGGAGGAGGTCTGTGGTTTTACTCTTCACCATCTCCGGCAGCTTCATCCTCCTGTGGCTGACGATGGTTGTAAACTTCGTCTATTATCAGATCACAGGAACTGGAACTGATCAGAATGATTCTCAACTGATCTTTCACTACGTCGGATTTTTGCTGAGGAATCTCAGCTGTTGCACCAACACATTTATTTACGCAGTGACCCAGTCCAAGTTCAGGGAGCAGTTGAAGAGCGCGGTGAAATATCCGCTCACCTCTGTGCTTCGGCTCATTAATAAATCCCCGCCTTGAGCGCATCCCAGAGGCGGCCGCAGCCTCTCCGCGCCGGGATCCGGCTCCTGACATTCACCGCCGGAGCCATGTTGGAGGAGCTGGCCAATGTTGACTGGAAAGATACATTGGCAGGGATGACAGTGGAATAAAAATGGCAGGTTGTTCATTCCAAAGAGGAAATAAGATTCCAAGGGGAGTGAGTAAGGGGCGACCGTGGCTGACAAGGGAAGTCAGGGACAGTATAATGCCATTCACATCATGGACGTCATGCCTCATAGGCATCTCGATCCGCATGGGTGAATCTGGTCGAAGGGCCTGTTTCCTGTTGTTCTCATGAACATTTGCACAGCACTGGACTCACCTGTTCTAAAATCACTGGAGCTGATAAGGACCCGTTAATTCCTACACTTTGCTTCCTGTCTACCAATCAGCTTTGTATCCATGTCAATACCCTTGTCCCAATACCATGTGTTCTAGTTTTGCGCACTAATATCTTGTGTGGGACCTTGTCAAAGGCTTTTTAAAAGTCTAGATCCACCACATCCACTGGCTCTCCCTTATTCATTCTACTTGTTACATCCTCAAAAAATCAAGAAGATTAGTCAAACATGATTTCCCCTTCATAAATCCATGCTGACTTTGACCAATCATGTTACTACTTTCCAAATGCTTTTGCATCTTTAACAATCGACTCAAGCATCTTCCACACTACCAACGTCAGGCTAACTGGTCTACAATTCCCTGTTTTATCTTTCCCTCCTTTATTAAAAAGTGGGTTTAAATTCCCTCCCCTTCTGTCCACCGGAACTGATCCAGAGTCTATAAAACATTGGAAAATAATCTCCGATGCATCCACGATTTCTTGGACCACTCCTTGAGTACTCTGGGATGCAGACTCTCAGGCCCTGGGGATTTTTCTGCCTTCACTCTAAACAGTTTGCATAACACTATTTCCTGACTAATGTGGATTTTCTTCAGTCCCTCCTTCACGCAAGATCCTTGGTCCCCTAGTTTTTATGGTAGATTGCTTGTGTGTCCCTTGGTGATGACAGAACTAAATGTATATGTTTTACATCTGGGGTTGTAGAATGCGAGGGAGGCTCTCAGTATACACTGGCATATAGTTCAGGTTCAGAAATAAGGATCAATAATATGTTAATAATTCTGATACAAGATAGCAACTGGATCGCAACTATTCGGCCGATCGACCCAGCACCGCCATTCAATATGATCATGGCTGATCCTCCAAAATCAGTCCACCATTCCGGGTTTCCCCCCATCTCCCTTGATTCCCTTAGCCCAAAGGGCAAAATCTAATTCTGTCTTAAAAAACATCCAGTGAATTGGCCTCCACTGCCTTCTGTGGCAGAGAATTCCACAGATTCACAACTCTCTTGGTGATAATGTTTTTCCTCATCACTAAATGGCCTACCCCTTATTTCTAAACAGTGATCCCTGGCTCTGCAATCCCCAAACATCAGAACCTTTTTCCTGAATGTAGCCTGACCAGTCCTCTAACAATTTTATACGTTTACAGTGTAAGATCCCCTCTCATCGTTCTAAATTCCAGCGAATGCAAGACCAGTCGACCCATTATTTCATCATATGACAGTCCCGCCATCCCGAGAATTAACCTGGTGAACCCATGCTGCACTCCCTTAATAGAAGAATGTCCTTCCTCAAATTAGGAGACCAAAATTGCACACATTTCTCCAGGTGCGGTCTCACCGGGACATGTACAACTGCGTAGGACCATCTTGCTCCTAAACTCCAGTCCTCTCGCAATGAAGGCTTTATTCCCTAGTGAAGATAGAACTAAAGTACTTGTTTACTGGGGTCGTGGATATTACTAAAGCAGAGATAGATCGATTGTTGACTTATACAAGTGCAATGGTTAAGGGGAGAGGCAGCAGAATGGGACAAGGAGGGAGAGATAGATCAGCCATAATTGAATGGCGGAGTAAACTTGATGGGCCGAATGGCTTAATTCTACTGCTATCACTGAAGACCTTATGACATATCCTTCCTGTACTCCATCCCGTTATTGGTCGTGATTCATCCCACCACAGTGTTGTCGTTTGCAGACTTGTAGATGGAATTAGAGCCACATTTGGCCTTGCTGTCATGTGTATAGGGAGTGTATTGGAAGACGGAGAACGCATCCTTGCGGGACACCAGTGTTGATGATTATTGCCGATGAGATGCTGTCACCTATCTTCACCGATTGGAAGGGTCAGAAAGTTGCAGGTCCAGTGGCAGAGCGTGGAGCTGATTCCAAGGTCCAGCTGCTTGGAGATCAGTTTGGATGGGATCATGTTGTTGAAGTCGGAGCTATATCGGATAGATAGGAGACTAGCGTACGACAATTCCTAACGTAACAATTCTTGCTATTGAGAGAGTGCAGCGGAGGGTCGCCAGGTTAATTCCCTGGGAGGCGAGACTGACAAATGATGAAACAATGGATCGACTGGGCTTATATTCACTGGAATTTAGGACGAGAGGGGATCTTATAGATACATATAACATTGTTAAGGGATTGGACAGGCTTTTTTCCTGCATCTAGCCTGTCCAATCCATTAAGAAGTGTGTATGTTTCTATAATATCCCCTCTCATTCGTCTAAATTCCAGTGAACATAAACTCAGTCGATCCATTATTTCATCATTTGTCAGTCCCGCCATACCGGGAATTAACCTGGTGAACCTACACTGCACTCTCTCAATAGCAAGAATTGTCAAGCGAGTGAGAAAGTTGGCAATCCTCAAGAAATTGGGGGGAGAGAGAAAGGGTTAAGAAAGAGAGAGAGGAAATAAATAGAGAGGGGAGAAAGACAGAGGGGGAGAGAGGGGGGGGGGTAGAGATAGAGGGAAGTGAGAGATGGGGAGAGTGAGGGGGAAAGAGAGAGGGGAGAGAGAGTGGAGAGGGAGTAGAGACAGAGAGGAAGAGATATAATGATATGGGGAGAGATAGTGGGGGGGGGGGGGTAGAGAGAGGGAAGAGAGAAAGGGTGGGTGAGAGACGGCGGAGAGAGAGAGAGAGACGGAGAGAGAGAGGAGAAAGTTGTGAGATAGAGTAAGGGGGTAGAGAGAGGGGAGAAAGAGAGAGGGGAGAGAGAGGTGGGAGGAGAGAGAGAGGAGAGAAAGAGAGGGCGGAGAGAGAGAGGAGAGAGCGGGGGGAGAGGGAAGGGTGGAGAGGGGAGGGGAGAGTGAGGGGGCAGGGAGAGGGGAGAGAGAAGGGGGCAGGGAGCGAGGGGGGAGAGAGACAGGAGTAGAGGAGGTAGAGGAGAGGGGAGAGAAGGTGGAAAGAGAGGGAGAGAGAGAGGGAGGGGTGGAGAGAGAGGGAGAGAGAGAGAGGGAGAGAGAGAGAGTGAAGAGAGAGGGGGAGATAGAGAGAAAGAGAAATTAGTTAGTGGAGAGGAGAGAGAGGGGAGAGAGAGAGAGAGGGAGAGAGAGAGGGGAAGAGTGTGGGGGCAGAGAGAGAGGAGAGAGAGAGGGGAGAGAGTGGAGGGGCGAGAGAGAGAGAGAGGGGAGAGAGAGGGGGAAGAGAGAGAGAGAGGAGGGAGAGAGAGGGGGTAGAGGAAGGAGCGGGGAGGGAGAGAGGGGAGAGAGGGGTAGAGAGCTCTGACACGGGTGAATACGAGAAAAGCTGCAGGCCCCGGTGGCATCTCGGGGCGAGTACTCAAGTCCTGTGCTACGCAGCTAGCTCCAGTGCTCACTACATTATTCAACCTCTCCCTGGACAAGTCCGTGGTCCCTGCATGCTTCAAAAAATCCATCATTGTACCGGTACCAAAAAATGCCTCCCCAGCCTGTAAGAATGACTACCGTCCGGTGGCCCTTACCTCGGTAGTCTATGAACGGGAGGACATTCTGGTGCTCGGCGTTGACTTTGTCCCCACTAAGCAGCTTCAGTGTTCAAAAGGGAACTGCAGATGCTGGAATATCGAAGGTACACACAATTGCTGGGGAAACTTAGCGGGTGCAGCAGCATCTATGGAGCGAAGGAAATAGGCGACGTTTCGGGCCGAAACCCTTCTTCAGACTGGTCAGTGCCTAGCCGAGCATGCTGCCGCCGACGCCGCTTTGCAGCGGCTTTCTTTAGTGATAAAAGGGGGTTGGCCGAGCAAGCGCGCCAGCGCACCTGCAGAGACACAGCCTTTTTTCCTGGTTCGCGACGAACTGGTCATCCAAGACGGCGTTATTGTTAAGGGCCACAAGGTCGTGATCCCCTCCTCCCTGTATGACAAGTACTACAGCGTGGCCCACAGCGGTAACCCGGGTGTTGATGCCACGATCACCCACGCACAGTGCCAATTCTACTGGCCTGGAATGGCTAAGTACATTCGGGACCGTGTCTTGTCTTGCTCAACCTGCAACAGCCTTGCGCCCCACCAGCAAAGGCAGTCACTTTTGCAACAGCCCGCGCCAGCCCTGGCCTGGACCTCGGTGGCCGCTGACATTTTCGAGTGGCGCGGTAAACACTACCTTGTCCTGGCTGACTCGTACTCGAACTGATTCGAAGTTGACCTTCTGACCTCCCTCACGTCCGAGGTGGTCATCCGCAAGCTGAAGAAACACTTTTCCACTTTCGGCTCGCCTGTCCGTCTGCAGACCGACAACGGCAGGCAGTTTACCAGCCGGGAGTTCAAGCTCTTTGCGAACAAATTGAACTTCGGGCTTGCTGAGCGGGCTGTCCGGAGTGCCAAACTGCTAATGGAGCAAACGCGCCTGGCGAATTCCGACTTTTACCTCGACCTCCTGAACCTGAGGAACAATTCCAGGTACCAACCCTTGGGTCACCTGCCCAGCGGCTGATGTCCAGAACGACGAGACCACCGATTCCGATTGCTCAACACCAGCTGCTACCTCGAGTGCTGGAGCCTGCATCCGTCCACACGCGCATTCAGGAAAAGCACGACATCCAACGACAGTCACATGATAGATCGTGCAAACCACTCAAGCCTCTGCTGCCTGGACTGGCCGTTCGTCTACAGACTGCTAGTGGATATTCCCGTCTGGCCACCGTGGTTGGCGTTGCCGACGCGCCTCGTTCGTACCTTGTGGACTTTGAAGGGACTGTTTACCGCAGGAGTTGCCACCACCTGATTGGAGTACAGGAGCCGCTCCCACAGGCAGCGGGACCCTACGCTCCGCCGCTGCGGTTCCAGCCGTCCGCTGCTGTTCCCGTTACCGGCCCCTGCGTGCCCCAGACCCCTCGTGTGTTTTGTTCACCTCTGCGTGGGATGCCTATTTCTAACCATTATTCCCCTCCAGCACGTTTGTCCCCCCTGCCGTTCTCTGTTTCCCCTGCGGCTTCGTCGCCTCCGGGGTTGCCGACGTCCTCTGGTCTTTCTGGTGAGAGGGGGAGGGTTGGTCCGTACGCGCTCGGGCCGTGTCAGCAAGCCGCCTGTTCGGTATGGTGATTTTGATTAATTTTGTTGCCATGGTTATCCTCCATATTTAATCTTCTAAGGGGAAGGATGTAGATGGTTTATGCATGCAACCAATCATATAGCTACCTCAGCACTACTAACCCCGCCTTAGGTATCAGTTATAATAACGCCTGCTACTCCTTCTGTGCAGTACAGTAGCAGACTGCAGTCAGTGACTACTCGTGTATCGTTTAACTCTGTATCCTTATTAAAGACTATTAGAAAGTTACACGTGTGTAATGTCTCATTTACACTTTCCATGTTTAAACATTGGACAAACTGCTGTAATAATAATGTTAAAAAATGTGATCAACCGGGTTTGTCTTAAAATGAATCTGTTCCACGATCCCAGCACAGAGATCCATGGCCAAGTGAGTAATATTTTACTGCACTATTTGTGCACACACACACCCTCCAGTTATAGAGCAGTAGAGACATAGAGTCTCACAGCGTCTTCCGCCCAGCCTGCCTGCCTGCCTGCCCACACCGGCCAACATATCCCATCCACATATCCATATAAATGGCCTGTCTGTCTGTCCATGCACATGTCTAAATGTTCCTTAAAGTTTGCCGTAGTACTTTTTAGTTCGTACCTTTATATGGTTACCAGGAGAGATAGCTGAATTGATTGAAATTTGGCTTCAGGGGAGGAAGCAGATGGTGATGGTGGAAGGAAGGTTGCATCTCAAACTGGAGGCCTGTGACTAGTGGTGTGCCTCAATGTTCAGTACTGGGCCCATTACTGTTTGTCATCTACATCAATGATTTGGATTAGAACTTACAGAGTAAGTTTAACATGTTTGCAGATGACACAAAAGTGGGTGGTTTTGCAGATAGTGAAGATGGTTGTGACTAATTGCAGTAGGATCTTGATCGATTGGCCAAGTGTGCTGGGGAATGGTTGATGGAATTTAATGCAGAGAATTGTGAGGTATTGCATTTTGGGAAGTCTAACATGGGGGAAGGTCTATACAGTGAATGGTCGGGCTCAATATACAATTGTAGAGCAGAGGGATCTTGCAGTGCAGGTGCACAGTTCCTGGAAGATGGAATCACAGTTGCTGTAGATCGGGTGGTCAAAAAGGCTTTTGGCACATTGGCCTTTACCTGGTATTGAGTATAGAGGTTGGGAGGTCATGTTGCAGTTGTATCAGACCTTCGTGAGGCCACATTTGGAGTATTGTGTTTTCTGTTCAGGGCACTGTATTTTTGGAAAGATTTTGCCAAACTAGTAACTTTACAGATAATTGTTACAAGGATGCAGCAGCCAGAGTCTGGCCTGTGGGGAGTGGTTGAGTTGGCAGGGACCCTATTCATTGAAGCACAGGCAGGAGGAAGAAGGTGATCTTATAGAGGTGTATAAGATGATGAGAGGGATCTCACGGGGAGAATATTAGGGAATTCTGATGTACGATTACTCTCAGCAGAACCACCTTGCCGTGTGGTCTGTGGGTTTGAATTCACATCTACCTGTCGACCGGTCTTAAGTAGTTGACTACAAAATAAACTTCAGATTGAACAGAGCCACAGCTAGTGTTCACCCACCGGCTGGAACTAATATTCCCACTGGGGGTGAAGGGCACAGCATCACAGTACCCCAACTCCCCCTTTCTCACATATGAAGCTACATTTTAATTTTCAGCATTACTTTTTTTTTTTTTTTTTTTTTTTAAATTAGAAGTACAGTAAATTACAGTAATACACATCACATATATATTATTACATTTGTTGTACCACTTCGTTTTTCGAGCTTTAAAAAAAGGTAGAAATAAAAGAAGTAATGAAAGTGAGCAAGAATCGTGAAGGTGCAGGAAAGTGTTGAAAGAAGAAAGCCCCTTAGGGAAGAAGTTAGAGAAGGAAGTAAAGAAAGAAAATAGACCCTAGAAAAAAAAGAAAAAAAAGGAAAAACAATCGCTCTATTATAACACAAAACTCCACAAAAAAGGATATACCAACCGTGTTTTTTTATTATTTTTTTATTTTATACCCCCCGTTACCAGATCCTGGCACCATTTATATTTTAAATTACTATTGCACCTTATGCTTGTAATAGTTCCATAAATGCAGACCACGTCTTTTGGAAGTGGTCTGCTTTGCCTGCTAGGAGGAGTCTCATCTCTTCCAGGTGTAGTGTTTCGAACATGTTTGAAATCCACGTTTTTATTGTTGATATAGGAGCATTTTTCCAAAATTTGAGTATAAGCTTTTTCCCCATTATTTGCCCGTAATTAAGTAAGTTATTTTGAAACACGTTTAATTCGGGGTTACCTTCCGATATTCCAAAAATGATCCATTCTGCTTTGGTACAAGTTTTATTTTAATTAATTTTGTGAAGATCTCAAATATTTCATAGAAACATAGAAATTAGGTGCAGGAGTAGGCCATTCGGCCCTTCGAGCCTGCACCGCCATTCAATATGATCATGGCTGATCAAATTTCGTTCCAGAACTTTTGGATTTTTATACAAAAAAACAAAAGAGTGCGCTATGGTAGCTTCTTGTGACTGACATTTATCACAAATGGGTGAGACATTGGGGAAAAGTTTATTTACTTTAGTTTTTGTATAATATAGTCTATGTAATGTTTTATATTGGATTAGAGTATGTCGTACGTTGATCGAGCATTTATGCACATGTAGTAAGTGTTTATCCCAGCTCTCTTTTGACATTTTTATAGCTAGTTCTTGTTCCCAGTCTCTTCTAATATTATCGGTTATAGGTATTTCTATATTTAAAATAATGTTGTATAAGTATGATATTAGATTTGCTGATTCAGCCTTTGTCTTCATGGCTTCATCCAATAAGTCTGGGGATATGTTATGATAGTCTTTTGTGTATTTTTTCAGATAGTCACGGATTTGAAGATATTTAAAATATTGATAATTTCTCAAATTATATTTCAGTTGTAATTGTTGAAATGATAATAATTTTCCTAATTCATACAAGCCTCCGAGCGTTTTGATTCCCATTCTTTCCCATTGTGTAAATGATTTATCTATAATTGAAGGTTTAAACGACGGGTTATTGACTATTGGCATTAAAAGAGATAGATTTCTTAATTTCAGATTCTGTTTTATTTGTTTCCAAGTTCTAATTGTGCTATGTATCATTGGATTTTTATTATAATTTTTGTTATTCAGATTCATTGGTGAGAGGAGAGTCGCTCCTGTATTACACGGAGAGCAGTCCTCTCTCTCCATTACAATCCAGTCCACCTGCTAGGCAGAGTTGTCCAGCACGTGAATCATATTTTAATATTTACGGCCCAATTATAGTACATAAAGTTAGGGAGCGCTAAACCACCCATCTCTTTTGGTTTACTAAGATGTGCTCTTTGTATTCTGTGGGATTTATAATCCCATATAAAATTTGTAATGTCTGAGTAGTTTTTTGAAAAACGTTTTTGGAAGATATATTGGAATTGATTGAAATAAATATAGGATTTGTGGTAAAAAGATCATTTTTATAGCATTAATTCGACCTATTAAAGACATCGGGAGCGTTTTCCAGAATTTGATTAGATTATTTAGTTTCTTAAGTAAGGGGCTATAATTGGCGTTAAACATAGTTAATTGGCGTTAAACATAGTTAAACTTGAGTTGAATTCCAAAGCGTCCAAAGGAAATAAGGTGTCTAGACCGGCGCACGTGGAAATGCTCTTCCATTTTAAACTTTTAGAGAATAGTGTTTCTTCCCTTATCTTCGGGTGTTCTCTGTGAAGTAATAAAAGGAAAGAATTTGTCCATATCGTCCAACTGCCTTGATTAATCTTCTGTTTCTGCCACAATCTCTTGGGCATATTTATAAGATGCGTCCGAATTAGTGAACGTTTTCTCTTTTCCCTTGAAAGTAATGCGCATCCTGGCCGGATAAAAAACTCCACATCTGACATCTTTAACTCCATGAAGAATCTGTCTTGTCTGTGCGAACTTTCTTCTCTTTCGCACGATCTCATAGGGATCATCCCGGAGGAGTTTGATAGTGTCGTTTCCAAAGGTCTTCACTCCATATTTAATTTTTTTCATCAGCTCTTCAAGTGCTGAAATGTCCCGAGGTTTGACTATGATCTGTCTTGGGTGGGCTGGATCTGCTTGTGATCTTGGCTTAAATCTAGGTATTCGATGTGCCACTTCAATTTCCGGTTCCACAGGTAAATTGAGTACCTTTTTGATTAAGTTGGCAGTGACCTCACGGGCGTTATTTCCCTCTGCTCCTTCAGTTACTCCCAGTATTCGTAAATTTTGGCGCCTTGCGCGAGCTTGAATTGAATTGAATTGAATCCCTTTATTGTCATTCAGACCTTACGGTCTGAACGAAATTTCGTGCCTGCAGTCATACATACATCATACAATAATAAACAACAGTAAACACAAATTAACGTCCACCACAGTGTATCCACCAAGCACCCCCTCACTGTGGTGGAGGCAAAAAATCTTAGGGTTACTGTCTCTTCCCTCCTCTTCTCCCTCTGCGCTGAGGCGATTCCCCACCGGCCGATGGCACAACAGTCCCGCGGCTCACCGAACCGCGTTACGGGCCGGCTCAAACACCGCAGCCCGGGGGTGGTCGAAGCTGCCGCCCTCCAGTCCAGCATACGCAGCCGCTGGCCCGCGGCTGAACCCAGGACTCAGGTCACCGCCACCAGAACGCCGTCCCAGCCACCGGAGCTCCGTTCCAGCCCCGAGCCGGATCGCCCTCACGTGAGTGCCGTTCCTCCCTCGAGCTGGGCCACTCCGACGGGAGTGCCGTTCCTCCCTCGGGCTGGGCCACTCCGACGGGAGTGCCGTTCTCCCTCGGGGTGGGCCACTCCGACGGGAGTGCCGTTCTCCCTGGGACTGGGCCACTCCGACGGGAGCGCCGTTCTCCCTCGGGCTGGGCCACTCCGACGGGAACGGCACAGCCCCTCGCGGGAGAGTCTCGGCCCCTCGCCAGGCCGTCCTCACGGGAGCCCAGTTCCAGCCCCTCGCCAGGCCGTCCTCACGGGAGCGCAGTTCCAGCCCCGAGCTGGGCCGCCCTCACGGGAGCGAGCCCAGGGCAAGTCCTGACAGGCTGCGTCCAGAGTCCCGAGGTCGCCAGCTCCGCCATTAGGCCTCAGCGCAGACGGAGGCAGAGAGGGGGGATACGACGAAAAAGGCGTATTCCCCCTAAGGGAGAGACAGCAAACCCCGTTTCAACCCCCCCCCCCCACATAAACACAACCTAAAAACCAAAAACGCAACTACACAAAACGAAAAAAAACAACACAAAAAAGTAAAGACAAACGGACTGCAGGCGAGCCGCAGCCGTTCCCAGCGCCGCCACTTCCGGTTCCGGAGATCAAGACATTTATCTGAGACTTTCGCCAGTTGACTCTTGAGGCTGTCTAGCTCTAACTTCATTCCCTGCATATCTTCAGCCATTTGATCAACAACTGTTTCCATGTCTTTCATTTCAGTTACATGTGAAGAAACAATTACATGCACAGCCTCAAACTTCTTCTCAGAATCTACTTCCCCTTTATTAATTCTCCCCATTAGCTCTTCATGCACACCCTCAATTCGTTTTTGTATAATGCCAATGCAGTCGATAACTTTTTGATTACCAGCATTAATGTTCAACATATTTTCCATCAATTTGACATTAATATTTTCCATCATTTTTGAGTTTCCAGCCTCAATATCATTTCTCAGTTCTCTTACCGAGTTCTTTATCTCCTCCATTTCATTTTTCTCATTAGTAGCCACCTCAGTCTTGGCTCTTGTAGCCATTCCAGAATCCACTTCAGAGGTCTGTTCTTCAGCTTTCTGTGTTTTCAGCAGTTTTGAGATGTTTCTCTGAGGGCTCTGAGCTGAAGACGGTTTTTTCATTCAAAAGCCTTTATCCTCCGTTTTAAATCACAGCGCTTACTGATGACGTCATCAGCGCGACGTCCCGGGGCTCCGGGGAGTTTTTGAATTGGTCCCGACCTCCAGACCCGATTTTAACGCGAAAAGTCGCGATCTCACGAACATCTACAACACCTCTCTGAGCCAAGCCATCATACCAGCATGCTTCAAAGCCACCACCATCATACCGCTACCCAAGAAATCCCCAGCCTCAACACTGAACGACTACCGGCCCATAGCACTCACGTCCATCATGATGAAGTACTTTGAAAGGTTGGTCAAGGCCCACGTAACATCCAGTCTCCCCTCTACACTTGACCCATTCCAGTTTGCATACCGTCCCAACCGTTCCACTGATGATGCCATAGCAACAGCACTCCACCTAAGCCTGGCTCATCTGGAAAACAATAACAGTTACGTGCGGATGCTGTTCATCGACTTCAGCTCCGCCTTCAACACAGTCATCCCCCAACACCTGGTGAATAAACTCAGCGAAACAGGCATCAGCACCCCACTATGCAACTGGTTACTGGACTTCCTCACCGACAGACCACAGACAGTAAGAGTTGGCAAAAACTAATCAGAGACCACCATCATGAACACTGGGTCCCACAGGGATGTATGCTGAGCCCTCTGTTGTTCACGCTGATGACACATGACTGTTGTGCCAAACACAATTCGAACCACATCATCAAGTTCGCAGATGACACATCAGTGGTGGGCCTCATCAGCCACGATGACGACTCAGCCTACAGAGAGGAGGTACAACAACTCATCAACTGGTGTGACATCAATAACCTTCAACTCAATGTCAATAAAACAAAATAAATAACTGTGGACTTCAGGAAGAAACAGACAGCACACACCCCACTCACCATAAATGGCAGTGCAGTGGAGTCTGTGAAAAGCACCAAGTTCCTGGGAGTGCACATCACAGATGATCAGACATCCAATCCAATCCAACTTTATTTGTTAAGCACTTTAAAACAACCAATGTTGACCAAAGTACCGTACAGAAGAATAAACAAGACATGGTCCACCAACACCATCTCCCTAGTCAAGAAAGCACAGCAACGCCTCCACTTCCTTCGACAGATGAGGAGAGCCGACCTCCCCCCTTCTGCCCTCACCACTTTTTTCAGGGGTGCCATTGAGAGCATTCTTACCAGCAGTCTCTCAGTCTGGTATGGCAGTTGCTCTGCTGCTGACCAGAAGGCCCTACAGAGAGTGGCGAGGAAAGCGGAGAAGATCACTAGATCACCCCAACCAGCAATCCTGGACTTATACCCATCTCGCTGTCGCAAGAGAGCAACCAATATCATCAAAGACACCACCCACCCAGCACACAAACTGTTCACCCTCCTACCATCCGGCAAGCGCTACCGCAGCATGCGGAGTAAAACCTCCAGATTCAAAAACAGCTTTTTCCCTCAGGCCATCAGACTACTCAACACACTCAAGAAAATACCATGAACATTCCACAAACAAAGACCAACTGACTGTCAAATTAACTTTAACTCAATGTCTGCAGTATGCTATTTGCACTTTTCTATATTGCACCTTTTATTATTGCACCTGAAAAACATACCTCAACATTTTACTACACTCTGGCACACTGTGAATATTTTATATAATGTATATGTCCATTGTCTATCTTTATTGGTATATTGTCTGTCTGTGTTATAAATATTACTTGCACATTGGAGTATGGGGAAACGCAATTTAAATCCTCTGTGTAACTACTTGTTGCATTATTTGAATTGACAATAAAGTTTACTTTGAACTTTGAACTACAGGAGCGGAGCTAAAAGTTGCGACTGCTAGACCAGCATGGCGCCACCGGAAGTCCATATCCAGTCTTTCTTCATATGAAAGTCCTGACATCCCAGGAATCAGTCTGGTGAACCATCTCTGTACTCTCTCTGTGGCAAGAATGTTTTTCCTCAGATTAGGAGACCAAAACTATACGCAATACTCCAGGTGTGGTCTCACCAAGGTCCTGTACAACTGCAGTAGAACCTCCCTGTTCCTACACTCAAATCCTTTTGCTATGAATTATAACATACCATTCGCTTTCTTCACTGCCTGCTGCACCTGCATGCCTACTTTCAATGACTTGTGTACCATGACACCCAGGTCTTGTTGCATCTCCCCTTTTCCTAATCGGCCACCATTCAGATAAAAGTCTACTTTCCTGTTCTTGCCACCAAAGTGGATAACCTCACATTTATCCACATTATACTGCACCTGCCATGCATTTTCCCACTCACCCAACCAATCCCAGTCACCTTGCAGCCTCCTAGCATCCTCATCACAGCTAACACTGCCCCCCAGCTTCGTGTCATCCGCAAACTTGGAGATGTTGCATTCAATTCCCTCATCCAAATCATTAATATATATTGTAAATAGCTGGGGTCCCAGCACTGAGCCTAGCGGTACCCCACTAGCCACTGCCTGCCATTCTGAAAAGGACCCGTTTACTCCTATTATTTGCTTCCTGTCTGCCAGCCAATTCTCTATCCACATCAATACTGAACCACCAATACCGTGTGCTTTAAGTTTGCATACTAATCTCTTATGTGGGACTTTGTCGAAAGCCTTCTGAAAGTCCAGATATAACACATCCACTGGTTCTCCCTTATCCACTCTACTAGTTACATCCTCAAAAAGTTCTATAAGATTCGTCAGACATGATTTACCTTTCATAAATCCATGCTGACTTTGTCCAATGAATTCACCACTTTCCAAATGGGATGATATCCCATCTTTGATAACTGACTCTAGCATTTTCCCCACCACCGACGTTAGACTAACTGGTCTGTAATTACCCGTTTTCTCTCTCCCTCACTTTTTAAAAAGTGGGATTACATTAGCTACCTTCCAATCCTCAGGAACTACTTCAGAATCTAAAGAGTTTTGGAAAATTATCACTAATTATCACTAATATAATTCTGGCGGCACAGTGGCGCAGCGGTACAGCTGCTGCCTCACCGCCAGAGACCCGGGCTCGATCCTAACTACGGGTGCTGTCTGTTTGGAGTTTGTACGTTCTCCCCTTGACCTGCGTGGGTTTTACTCCGGGTGCTCCGGTTTCCTCCAACATTTCAAAGACGTTCAGGGTTGTAGATTAATCGGCCTCCGCAATATTGCTAAATTATACTTAATGTGCGTGGGATAGTTCTAGTCGACGCGGACTCCGCAGACTGAAAGACCTGTTTGCGTGCTGCATCTCTAAACTAAACCAACCCAAAGGGTCTCGAACCAAAATATAATCCATTCATTCTCTCCACAGATGCTGCCTGACCCACCAAGTTACTCCAGCACTTTGTGTCTAACTTCTCCACAGATGCTGCCTGACCTGCTAAGTTACTCCAGCACTTTGTGTCTATCTTCTCCACACAGATGCTGCCTGACCCACTGAATTACTCCAGCACTTTATCATAGATTCATAGATTGATACAGCGTTGGAAAGAGGCCCTTCGGCCAAACTCGTACTTGCATTACTAGATCCCTCGGCTCCACACATTCCCCCAGTGCCCCACCATTCACAGTGAAGACCCTGCCCTGGTTTGACTTCATTTTACTAGAATGTTGCCTGGGTTTCAGCAACTAAGTTACAGAGAAAGGTTGAACAAGTTAGGGCTTTATTCTTTGGAGCGCAGAAGGTTAAGGGGGGACTTGATAGAGGTTTTTAAAATGATGAGAGGGATAGACAGAGTTGACGTGGAAAAGCTTTTCCCACTGAGAGTAGGGAAGATTCAAACAAGGGGACATGATTTGAGAATTAAGGGACTGAAGTTTAGGGGTAACATGAGGGGGAACTTCTTTACTCAGAGAGTGGTAGCTGTGTGGAATGAGCTTCCAGTGAAGGTGGTGGAGGCAGGTTCGTTTTTATCATTTAAAAATAAATTGGATAGTTATATGGATGGGAAAGGAATGGAGGGTTATGGTCTGAGCGCAGGTATATGGGACTAGGGGAGACTATGTGTTCGGCACGGACTAGAGGGGTCGAGATGGCCTGTTTCCGTGCTGTAATTGTTATATGGTTATATGTTATATGGTTATAAACTGCAACATCCTCCCCACCCCCAAACAATGTGCCCTCCTCTGTGTGGCCCCCTGCCCCTTACCGCTGCCACCGCCTCCTGCTCCTTACCCCCCTTTGCTCCCTACCCCCTCCTCCCCACCCCCAAACAATGTGAACCCACCCCCCCCCCCTGGCTCCCTACCCCCTTCCTTGGCGCACTTGACCCCTCTCCCCCCCCCCCATTCATCCCCCTCAGCACCAAACCCACTCCCCCTTGAATCCTCCCCCCTCCCTTTGCTCCCTGTCCCCCCCCCCCCCCCCCCGCTACTCACTTCACCTCCAGCCTCTCACCCCTCTCCTCCCTCACTCCCTCCACACTCTCTCTGTCTCTCTGTCTCTCTCGCTCTCTGACAGAAGCAATTCTGTTCCTCAGACATTATTAATAAATTTTAGGTATGTACGTTTGTAGCAAACTTAACTACCTAGGCATTTACTTTTAATTTCAATTGCACATGAGATTTTTTTTGGTCATAATTTAGCCGTTAAGCTCATACCTTTGGCCTTAGTTTAATACATTTTGGAGTAATGCTTTTATAATTTTTACTTAATTCAATGGAATTTTAATTTTGTCATGGTCCTTTCTGTCATTTTGTTTTCTTTTAGCATAATGAATTATTTTTTTAAAAAGCCACAATAGCACAGCTACAACCGTTAGACTCAAAACATTATGGACAAGGGCTTAAAAGGCAGCCTGATAATTCATGTGGTTCTTATGAAATAACAACATCTGTAATGTCATCACAGCAGATTTAGAATTATTTTACCGAGGAGTCGAGGTCAAAATCTACGAACTTATCTCCAACGACGTATTATAAGTAATTCTTTCCACCTTTTCTCTTTTTTGATATTTATAATTCTTTTTTCTATCTTTCTCTCTCTTTCTATCTATATAAAAAAACACTAGAAGCAGAATTAATCGACAATTGAAAAATTTAATAATGTATGATTGATGTATATGAAATTTTTTTTTTACTATAATATGTAACTATACTTTATAATATGTTTGCTTCTAATACAAATATATGTTTTTAAATAAATAAATAAAAGGCAGCCTGATGATTCATGTGGTTCTTATGAAATACCAACTTGTGTAATGTGATCACAGCAGATTTAGAATTATTTTACAGAGGGGTCGGGAACGACTCCACAGCCCAGTTTATTCCGCTCCCCTGTGTGTTTATAACATTATTTACCTCAGTTTTACCCCAGACCGGGTTTATTCCGCTCCCCTGTGTGTTTATAACATTATTTACCCCAGTTTTACCCCAGACCGGGTTTATTCAAGATTCAAGAGTTTATTGTCACGTGTCCCAGATAGGACAATGCAATTCTTGCTTTTCTTCAGCACAGCAGAATATAGACGGCATGAATACAGAACAGATCAGTGTGTACATATACCATTGTATAAATATATACACACATGATAAATAAAACAGATAAAGTGCAAATAAACTGAAAATGGGCTATTAATGTTCAGAGTTTGGTTTGAGTTGAGTTCAATAGCCTGATAGCACTAAGGGAAAATAATTGTACGGCACGGACTCGTAGGGCCGAGATGGCCTGTTTCCGTGCTGTAATTGTTATATGGTTATATGGTTGATGGGCTGTTTGTGAATTTTGTTCCCCTGTGTGTTTATAACATTATTTACCCCAGTTTTACCCCAGACTGGGTTTATTTTGTTCCCCTGTGGGTTTATAACATTATTTACCCCAGTTTTACACCAGATTTACCGGTTTATTTCCCCAGACGTGTAGTGTAATTGGTGGTTTATTGATTATTTACATAGAGGGGGGGGGGGGGAGCCAGAGAGAAGGAGATGTTTATAACGTGTTTTATCTCAGGACGCTGCTCCAGACGGTGAGTTTATATTATTGACCCCAGTTTTATACCCACAGGCGTGTAGTTTATGTGGAGATTGACCTCACTTCTCCACCATGTTGACCCCACACACACACACGTGTACTGTACTGTACTGTAGATCATGTTGTCATTGACCTCAAGTTGACCCCACACATCCCGCTCAATCTGCTGCAGCTGCTGCTCATTTACAACATTATTTACATCAGCCCCGTCCGCAGCGACGTCACCAACTGCCGCTTCTCCGCCGCCATTTTCATGCGGTCGATGGGGAGACTCGGCTCGGGGCGGGCGGGCGGCCATCTTGGTGAGGGCAAGTGAGGTCGGCGCCGCTGATTGGTCCGATGCCGGCGGCCATCTTTGTGAAGGGTTGATGGCGGCCATCTTGTTAGGGTCCCACCGTTCATAACGCCATCTTCAGATTCAGATTCATATTCAATTTTAATTGTCATTGTCAGTGTACAGTACAGAGACAACGAAATGCATTTAGCATCTCCCTGGAAGAGCAACATAGCAAATGATTTGAATAAATAATAATCCGGGGGGGGGGGGGGGGGGGGGTGGTGATTGGCAGTCACCGAGGTACGTTTTTGTGTTGAGTGACAGCCGCCGGGAAGAAGCTGTTCCTGGACCTGCTGGCTCGGCAACGGAGAGACCTGTAGCGCCTCTCGGATGGTAGTAGGGTAAACAGTCCATGGTTGGGGTCAGAGCAGTCCTTGTCGACGCTGAGCACCCTCCGCGGACAACGCTTGCTTTGGACAGACTCAATGGAGGGGTGCGAGGAACCGGTGATGCGTTGGGCAATTTTCACCACCGTCTGCAATGCCTTCCGGTCGGAGACAGAGCAGTTGCCATACCATACTGTGATGCAGTTGGTAAGGATGCTCTCGATGGTGCAGCGGTAGAAGTTCACCAGGATCTGAGGAGACAGATGGACCTTCTTCAGTCTCCTCAGGAAGAAGAGACGCTGGTGAGCCTTCTTGATCAGAGTTGAGGTATTGTGGGTCCAAGAGAGGTCATCGGAGATGTTGACTCCCAGGAACCTGAAGCTAGAAACACGTTCCACCTCCGTCACGTTAATGTGGATGGGGGTGTGCGTGCCGCCCCTGGACTTCCTGAAGTCTACAATGAGCTCCTTGGTCTTCTTGGAGTTAAGGGCCAGGTTGTTGTCAGCGCACCATGCTGCTAAGTGCTGGACCTCCTCCCTGTAGGCCGACTCATCGTTGTTGCTGATGAGGCCAATCACCGTTGTATCATCTGCATACTTGATTATGGTGTTAGTACCATGTACAGGTGTGCAGTCATAGGTGAAGAGGGAGTAGAGGATGGGGCTCAGCACACAGCCCTGTGGAACGCCGGTGTTCAGGGTGAGGGTTGAAGAGGTGTGCTTGTCTAACCAAACAGACTGCGGTCTGTTGGTTAGAAAGTCCAGTATCCAGTTGCAGAGGGAGGGGTCGATGCCCAGGTTACCGAGTTTGGTGATCAGTTTTGATGGTATAATGGTGTTGAATGCTGAGCTGTAATCGATGAACAGCATTCTCACGTAAGTGTCTCTTGCGAAGGTACCAAAGGCCCACACACTTGTGGTCCATTCTCCCCTCTAAACCTGCCTTGTCCACTCACCTGTGCAAGGGTCTTAGTTTCCAACCTTTCACCCACTAGTGCCTATTTGGCTTACTTTGGCTGGGAAAGGATGGGGAGGAATCGGCCTACAGACGGGGAGTGTCACAGCTGCCATCCTGGTGCCGTAGCAATAGGGAAGTTTCACGGCAGTCGGGTCACGACCCATGACCCGTACTGTTGCGACGCTACCCCAAATGGATTACCCGCGATGAACTGCAGGTAGGCACTTACCATCAAAGATCTTATAGCGAAGAGCTCCGCTATAAGATCTTTGCTTACCATTGTTTCCAGCGTAGCGGCCCCGTTAAAACCCGCTGAAATTGTCAATTTTTGCGCTGTAAATAATTATGGAAATCGGGATAAGCATGTGAGACATTTAGCCTACTTCAGAATTCCAAAAGTGAGGAGAAATTACGGTAGATAGAAACAAGAGCTGAAGGGACAACAACAGCCAGAGTGCTTGGCGAACATTGGCCGTTTGCTCACTGCATTTCATCAACGAAGGCATTATTTGTGTTTTTTCTTGATTCCTTTGGCATATAAAAAGTTTCAGAAGTGATAAATCTGGCTGTAATTTTTTTAAATCGCCTATGTTTCTCGTGGGTTTTTACATACAAAATGAAAACGCATCTGAAGAAAAATTTACAGCCATATTTATCACTTCTGAGAATTTTTAGATGCCAAAGGAATCAAGAAAAACACAAATAATGCCTTACTTGATGAAATGCAGTGAGCAAACGCGATAATTCCCAATCTTTTGCATGTTTACCAAGTATATGTTTATAGTCCCTTCAGTTCTACACCTTCATTTCACTTCACGTTTGGAATTCTGAAGTTGAGTACATGTCTCTCACACTTACCCCGACTCCCACAATTTTTTTCCGCGCAAAGATTCAACATTTTGGCGGTTTTTAACAGGTACGCGTTTCTAGCATTAATAACATATACCGGAAGTGACGGATGTCTTCCAGTTGGATTTAGCGGCTCCGTGCGTCGAGCCCTATGACCCTGTGACATTTTGTACAACCACCCTATAACCTAGAGCTCAATGCTCTTAAGACAGTGGAATTGATTGTAGACTTTAGGAGAGCTCCCCCTCCCCTCCCCCCACTCACCATCAACAACACCACAGTCACATCTGTGGAGTCTTTGAAGTTCCTGGGAACCATCATCTCCAAGGACCTTAAGTGGGGGCTACCATCGACTCCACAGTAAAAAAGGCACAACAGAGGATGTACTTCCTACGGCAGCTGAGGAAGCACAATCTGCCACAGGCAATGATGGTCCAATTCTACACGGCCATCGTAGAGTCTGTTCTCACCTTCTCCATCATAATCTGGTTTGGCTCAACCACCAAGCATGACACCTGGAGGCTGCAGCGAATCGTTATTGGCTGCAACTCTTATCTGTCTGCACATTATCATTATCCCTCCATTCCCTGCCGATCCAAAAACCTGTTAAATGCCACTGTTGTATCTGCCTCCACCACCCCTGGCAACACACTCAATGTGCACTCTAACCTCTTATAACATCTTTAAACTTTGCCCCACTCTCGTTAAAGCTATACCCTCTAGTATCCTAATTCTGTCCTGGGAAAAAGGGGCGGGCATGGTGGTGCAGCAGCAGAGTTCCTGGCTTACACTGCTTGCAGTGCCAGAGACCCGGGTTCGATCCTGACTACGGGTGTTGTCAGTAGAGATTTGTACATTTTCCCCTTGACCCGCGTGGGTTTTTTTCCAAAGACATGCAGGTTTCAGATTCAGATTCAATCTTTATTGTCATTGTGCAGTGTACATTGTGCAGAGACAACGAAATGCAGTTAGCATCTCACCCAGAGGAGCGAACATAGAATAATGGAACAGCAAAATATATATATGTACATACAGTAGCAGTAGTGCAATTTTTCTGGGGGAAGGAGTGTCCGGGGTGGGTGACTGGCACTCACCAAGGTGCAGAGTTAAGTTGTGTAACAGCCACAGGGAAGAAGCTGTTCCTGAACCTGCTGGTCCGGCAATGGAGAGACCGGTGGCGCCTCCCGAATGGGAGGAGGGTAAACAGTCTGTGGCTGGGGTGAGAGCAGTCCTTGACGATGCTGAGCGCCCTTCGCAGACATCGCTTGCTTTCGACAGATTCAATGGAGGGGAGTGAGGAACCGATGATGCCTTGGGCAGTTTTTCTCCACCCTCTGCAGTGCTTTCCGGTCAGAGACAGAGCAGTTGCCATACCATACTGTGATACAGTTGGTAAGGATGCTATCGATGGTGCAGCGGTAGAAGTTCACCAGAATCTGAGGAGACAGATGGACCTTCTTTAGGCTCTTCAGGAAGAAGAGACGTTGGTGAGCCTTCTTGACCAGTGTTGAGGTATTGAGGGTCCAAGAGAGGTCATCTGAGATGTTGACCCCCAGAAACCTGAAGCTGGAAACACGTTCCACCTCCGTCCTGTTAATGTGGATACACCCCCGTGCGTGCCACCCCTAGACCTTCTGTAGTCCACAATGAGCTCCTTGGACTTCTTGGAGTTAAGGGCCAGGTTGTTGTCAGCGCACAATGCTGCTAGGAGCTGGACCTCCTCCCTATAGGCCGACTCATCGTTGTCGCTGATGAGGCCAATCACCGTTGTATCATCTGCATACTTGATGATGGTGTTAGTACCATGTACAGGTGTGCAGTCATAGGTGAAGCGGGAGTAGAGGAGGTGTCATCACACAGCCCTGTGGAACCAGGGTGAGGGTTTGAATAGGTGTGGTTGTCTGACCTAACAGACTGGGGTCTGTTAGTTAGAAAGTCCAGTATCCAGTTGCAGAGGGTGGGGTCGATGCCCAGGTCGCTGAGTTTGATGATCAGTTTTGAGGGGATAATGGTGTTAAATGCTGAGCTATAGTCGAGGAACAGCATTCTCACGTAGGTGTCTCTGTTGTCGAGGTGGGAGAGGGCGGAGTGAAGTGCCGTTGAGATGGCATCCTCCGTACTCCTGTTCTTGCGGTAGGTGAACTGATAGGGTTCAAGTGTGGGAGGTAGGCAGCCTTTGAGGTGTGCCAGGACCAGCCTCTCTTAGCACTTAGTGATGATGGGAGTAAGTGCAACTGGGCGGAAGTCATTAAGGCTCGCCGCAGTGGAGTGTTTTGGCACCGACACGATGGAAGTGGTTTTAAGGCACGTGGGGACAACTGCTTGGGCAAGTGACAGGTTGAAAATGTCAGTCCAGACAGTAGGTTAATTTGGTATAAATGTAAATTGACCCTAGTGTGTGCGGGGTAGTTTAATGCACGGGGATCGCTGCTTGACGTGGACTCGGTGGGCTGAAGGGCCTGATTCTGTGCTGTATCTCAAAACTAAACTAAAAAAGGCTCTGACTGTCTGGTTAAAGATATGAACACATGGGCTCACTGGTCTGAGGGCTATAGAAAGAATCTTGCACTTTGCTGACTTTCACAAGCAATGTTAAACTGAGACCAACGAGGTAACGGCATTAGTTTGTTTTAGAGAGATGGCGTGAAAGCAGGCCCTTCCATCCACCGAGTCCACGCCAACCAACGAATCACGTGTACACTAGTCCTATATCCTTCACACTAGGGGCAATTTACAGACTGTCAATTAACCTGCAAACCGGCACATCTCTAGAGTGTGGGATGAAACCAGAGCACCCGAAGGAAACCCACGCGGGTCACAAGGAGAACGTACAAACTACAAGCACGCGTAGTCAGGATCGAACCCGGGTCTCTGGCACTGTAAGGCAGCAACTCTTAGTCTATCGCTGCGCCACCATGCTGATCAATTCACTTGATGCTAAGGAAGTTGTATGTTAGCCCTCTGCAAACTTTAAAACACAATGAGATGTTCCTTCTCCATTTGGCACATCAACTCCTCTCCGTCATTCATCATATTTGGATTGGCATGGCTTAGAACATCAGAACAACCCTCTGCTGCTTTATAAGTATTTTTCCACAACAAGGTAGTGTGGCTCAGCGGTAGAGTTGCTGCCTCACAGCGCCGGTGACCCAGGTGCTGTCTGTGCAGAGTTTGTATGTTCTACCCGTGACCCGCGTGGGTTTTCTACGGTGCTCCGGTTCCTCCCACACTCCAAAGTCGTGCAGGTTTGTAGGTTAATTGGCTTTGGTAAAAATTCCCCAGTGTGTAGGATAGTGTGGGTGTACAGGTGAATGCTGGTCGGCGTGGCCTCGGTGGGCCAAAGGGCCCGTTGCCACACTGTATCTCGAAAAGAAAACACTTGAGATTTAATATTGTTTGCCTTTGATTTCTTGACAGATCTAAGTAGATCTAAGTAGCGTTTGGCGGCGCGACTCACCCGTTGCAGCGGCCCCTACAGCCCGTCTGTCTTTTTTAAATTTTATGTCTAGTTAAATGTAGTGTTGGTGTTTTTTTAATACTGGGTTTAAATGTGTATATGTGGGGGGCGGGGAAACTGTTTAAAGTCTCTTCCCTGTACGGGAGACCCGACCTTTTCCCTGTCGGGTCTCCGTTGTCGTTGGGGCCTAGCACCGTGGAGCGGCCTCCAACCTGAACGACCCGGGGGCTCGGGAGACTGCGGTGCTGCGGACTACTCACCATCGTGGGGCTGGCCGGTCTCGGAGCGTGGGGAGCGGGTGGTGACTCGCTGCTGCGACTCGACTCCTGGGCTCGGAGGCTCCAGCAACGCAGGCCGCAGGTCCGGTGGACTGGGACATCGGGAGCTCGCGGGTCCGGGGTGGAGAGACCGCTTCCCGAAGCTCCAGCAACGCGACTTCTCCAGCCCGTGTCGCGGGGATGGAACGACCCGGAGCGGGGACGTACATTGTCCGGCACGGCTTCATGGCCGTGGGACATTACAGCGCCCGCCGCGGGCTCCAACACTGTGACTTTTAGACCGGGAGCGGGGCCGTGCATCGCCCGGCACGGCCTAAAATGGCCGTCGGACTTATCATCGCCCGCCTGGGGCTTGGACATCGGGGGAGAAATGGAGAACAGGGAGAGAAAAGACTTTGCCTTCCAATCACAGTGAACCCACTGTTTGTGTGAATTAAATGGTGTGTATGTCTAGGAAATTGTCTTTGTTTGTATGGCTGTGGAAACGGAATTTCGTTTGAGCCTCACTGAGGCTCAAATGACAATAAATGGTATTGTATTGTATTGTATGGTATTGTAGATTAAGACAACCCGTTATCCCCTCTGTTGATCAAATGAAGGGGTGTAATTGCCTTAGACTCTCCCCCACCTGCCCTTCACTTCTGGAGTAATAGAATCAACTCATAACTTTTGGAAACATCTTCCTTTAGTTTAGTTTCTACAGTGGGATTTAATTCAATGCAGATTTAACTTTCTCCTGTGAAGCATTATCTTGTCCATCACTCGGGTTTCATCAACACATTTCATTTCTTGGAATGTTAACAGTTTCATGTTGACAGCAAAGTTGCAGCTTGTGTGCATTGGCAATGTAGCTCTTTCATATAAGCAAGACACAAGCCAGAACATGAAGGAACAGAGTGCTGGAGTAACTCAGCGGGTTGAGCAGCATCTCTGGAAAACATGGGTGGGGTGAAGTTTTGGTTCAGGACCCTTCTTCAGGACCAGACGTCAACGAGTGCTGGACACACCATGATGTAGAAACATAGAAAATAGGTGCAGGAGTAGGCCATTCGGACCTTCAAGCCAGCACCGCCTTTCAATATGATTTTGGCTGATCATCCAAAATCAATAACTTGAGAATTAAGGGACTGAAGTTTAGGGGTAACATGAGGGGGAACTTCTTTACTCAGAGAGTGGTAGCTGTGTGGAATGAGCTTCCAGTGAAGGTGGTGGAGGTAGGTTCGTTTTTATCATTTAAAAATAAATTGGATAGTTATATGGATGGGAAAGGAATGGAGGGTTATGGTCTGAGCGCAGGTATATGGGACTAGGGGAGATTATGTGTTCGGCACGGACTAGAAGGGTCGAGATGGCCTGTTTCCGTGCTGTAATTGTTATATGGTTATATGGTTAATACCCCATTCCTGCTATCTCCCCATATCCCTTGATGCTGTTACCCCTAAGAGCCACATCCAACACTCTCTTGAAAACATCCAGTGAATTGTCCTCCACTGACTTCTGTGGCAGAGAATTCTACAGATATTCTGCGTGAAAACGTTTTTCCCTCTTCTGAGTCCTAAATGGCCTAACCCGTTATTCTTAAACTGTGACCCCTGGTTCTGGACGCCTCCAACATCGGGAACATTGTTCTTGCATCTAGCCTTCACTCCTTTAGAATTTTATATGTTTCTATAAGATCTCCTTTCATCCTTCTCATTTCCAGCGAATTCAAGCCCAGTCGACCCATTCTTTCATCATACGTAAATCCCGCCACCCCAGGTATTAACCTGGTGAACTTACGCTGCACTAGGAGTGCGAAGTGTCGATGCCAGGGTCCAGGGCCCGCTTAAGAGCCCTAGAAGCTCAGGGGTTTTAGATGCTCTCTGATGTATTCTGAGCCTTATTTTGGAGCATTTTTTCACCAAATTTATGATCAATATTTCAGAAATTACCAGGAACCTGAGAGGTAGCTTTTTCACACAAAGGGTGCTGGGTGTATGTAACGAGCTTCCAGAGGAGGTAGTTAATGCTGGGACTATCCTAATGTTTAAGAGATATTTGGACACGTACATGGATAGAACAGATTTAGATCGATATGGACCAAACGCGTGTGAGTGGGACTAGTTTAGATGGGACATGTCGGTCGGTGTGGGCAAGTTGGGCTGAAGGGCCTGTTTCCACACTGCATCATTCTATGACTAAAAAGTGAAGAAGAACAATGAATGTAGATAAGTAGAGCAGGTTTGAAAGAGGAGTGAAATGTAAAGGCAGAGAGAGGTTTATGGGTGGAAAGGAACATAGGAAAGGAGGGGGGAGAGTGGGCTTGGGCAGATGGGTGAAGGGAAATAGCCACAAAGTGCGGGAGTAACTCATTTAACTCTAAAACCTACATTATTTTGCAATCTCACTAAAAATATCCCCTATTCCCTTCCCTCTCCCCATCCCCATCACTCTCTCCCCTCCCCCAGTCTCTCTCCCCCTCCCCTTCTCACATCCCCCTCTTTCTGTGGGGGGGGGGGCGAAGATGAAGGTGGCGCGGGCCCAGCGGGCGGGTGATGAAGGTGGCAGTGGGCCCAGCGGGGACCCAGCGTGCGGGGGATGAAGGTTGCGTGGGCCCAGCGGGTTGACGTGGGCCAGCAGGGGTCAGTGTGGTGGCGTGGGCCCAGTGGGGGTGGCGTGGGCCCAGCGTGGGTCAGCGACGGTGGGTGTGGATCCAGCGGGGGTGTCGTGGGCCCAGCGGGGGTGGCGTTGGGCCTAGCGGGGGTGGCATGGACCCAGCGGGGGTCAGCGGGGTTGGCGTGGACCCAGCGGGGGTGGCATGAGCCCAGCGGGGGTGGCGTGGGCCCAGCGGGGGTCAGCGGGGGGTGTTGTGGGGGGAAGATGGCTTGGGCTCCGGCGGCGGGTGGAGGCGAGGGGAGCGGGCTCCGCTGCAGCGGCGTCTGGTGTTGGGGTTACAGCTGTTGGGTTCAGATTCAGCCACTCTTGCTCGGCGACGGGAGAACAGAGAACTGGCCGTTTCCAAAATGGAAACGTTGATTTTTCTTTCCGATTTTTTTTTTTTGTGTTATTTTTTCTTAGGGGGGGGGGAAAGGGGGGTGCGGTCGCAACTGAGTTCCTTGTATCTAACACTTGAGTCCAGTTGGTTATAACCACTGTGACCTGTGGTCATATGGTGAAGTGGTTTATTCCCTTCTGGGGCGGCCTTCCATTCGTAAGATCGCAAGTTTGTAAACCATCATAATCAGAGGTGACCTCATAATGTGTCTGGCCGGCGACCTCACAGTGAACTGCATCCGTAACCATGAAAGACGGACGGGCTCCATTCTATCTGTCAACTTGAAGTCGGTGCACCATATCCATTCTGCCAGGCATTGAAACAGCTGGTAGCCACTAGAGATCAAAACTTTAACCTTCACTGTGCGGATTAATAACCCAAGAAAGGTGTATCGAAAATGCCGGTGAAAAAGGAAAGTGCCAAGCAGGCTTACAAAATGAGATCTAAGGTAGATCTGAATCTGTTAATAGACCAAGATAAAAGGTGGAGTGACTCAGCGGATCTTATTCTTAAACTGCGACCCGCTGGTTCTGGACTCCCCCTACATTGGGAACATAGGGACGTAGGGCTCTACTGCCACCTCTGAGCTTTTTAAAAAATCCATCCAGTGACAATCCTGTCTCCAGTCTGCAACATTCCCCCATCCTCCACCCCCCCCCCCCCCCCCCCCCCCCACCCCCCCGCCTGCCCCCCTCTCTGGACCATTATATATCCACTGTTGGTGCAACAACTGTCTTGGCTTCTCTACTCCACTGGCCCACTCAAACCGGAAGGGTCCTGACCTGAAACGACAAATGTCTCTGGGAAACAAGTAGAGTAGCTATGGAAACTATGAGATTCAAAGAAGAGGAAGTACTGACAATTTTGAAAAATATAAAAGTGGATAAGTCTTAAGGTCCTGACAGGATATTCCCTGACAGGATATTCCATAGGACATTGAGGGAAGTTAGTATAGAAATCGCAGGGGCTATGACAGAAATATTTCAAATGTCATTAGAAACGGGATTAGTGCCGGAGGATTGGCGTACTGCGCATGTTGTTCCATTGTTTAAAAAGGGTTCTAAGAGTAAACAATGAACAATTAAACATTGGCTTACTATAGGATAGAACTTTATCTATCCAAGGAGGGAAATTGATCTGCCAACAGTCATAAAACACAAGATAAAGGCGGTCATGGTGGCACAGCGGTCGTTACAGCGAATGCACGCCGGAGACCCAGGTTCGATCCCGATTAAGGGTGCTGTCTATATGGACGTTCTCCCATGACCTGCGTGGGTTTTCTCCGAGAACTTCGGTTTTCTCCCACACTCCAAAGACGTACAGGTTTGTAGGTTAATTGGCTTCGGTAACATTGTAATTGTCTCTAGTGTGTGGAGTAGTGCTAGTGTACGGAAGAGGATGGGGTTGTACAGTTTGATATCCACGGGGGAAGCAGGATCTCCTGTGGCATTCTGTGCTGCATCTTGGCGGAACCAGTCTGTTGCTGAAGGTGCTCCTCAGTGTGTCATGGAGAGGGTTACGTAGCAGCACAACAGTAGTGTAAACATGTTGCACTGTAAAACCCTTACTAAACAGCAAAAAAAAAGCTCAGTGTATATTAGAGAAACAGACAATTAGTCCAAATAGTCCTGTCCAAATATCGTCTAAGTGCCATTGTACCAGCCTCCACTACCTCCTCTGGCAGCTTGTTCCATATCCCACCTCCTGGGTGAAGGGAGTGAATTAATTCTGGTAGACAAAAATGCTGGAGAAACTCAGCAGGTGAGGCAGCGTCTAGATACATGCTGCCTCATCCGCTGAGTTTCTCAAGCATTTTTGTCAACCTGCAATTTTTCCAGCATCTGCAGTTCTTTCTTAAACAAGTTTAATTATGGTAGTGCTTTAGGAATGCTAGATTCAGCCGAGTCTTAAACAATGCCTCTGTAGAATAATCTATTCCGTTTTGGACTAATCATGCTTTTTTTGTTGATGGGGTGAGAAAACGATAATCTTTGAGGCTGGGCAAATAACCATGGGTCAGGCAAACTAGTTTAAATTGTACAAATTGCATTTTCACTTCAAATGAAATAAATTGGCTTGTTTAAACCGTTGCTTATTCTTCCACATGAGCTCGTTTACAGCATCTGCAGACTTCTTTTAATTTAAAATTCTTTTAAAATAGGGTTTGACTTAGAACCATGAATTGGAGACCCAAAAATCTGTCAAATTGGTTATCAAAATTACCATGTGCTCCCCGGAATGATGCCAGCTCTTGGGAACATTTCATTATAATTCTTCACTTTTCCTTCAAATTCGATTTTTTAAAAAAAGGTTCAGCTTGTGAACTTTCAACAGCCCTTTAATTTTAAATATCCTTCGCAGACTTGGTGCGCTGAAGGGCCCGTTTCCACTCTGCATCTCTTAAAACTAAAACTAAACTCACGAGCACGGCTTGTTGTGGGAATTACAGAGACATGGCTGCAAGAGGGCCGGGGATGGGAACTGAATATTCACGG